>NW_027477916.1:0-51113 GCF_051020955.1 Megalopta genalis
AGCTTCAAATCCATGCGAAACACATGATTTAGCTGCAAATCAATGCGATGTAGGAGATTTAGCTCCAAATCTATGCGAAACAAATGATTTAGCTTCAAATCAATGCGAAGTAGAAGGCTTAGCTTCAAATCCATGCGAAACAAATGGTTTCGATTCAAATACTTGTGATATACATGATTTAGCTTCAACTGCATGCGACACAAACGAGTTAGGTTCAAATCCATGCGAAACACATGTTTCAGCAGCAAATCAATGCGATGTAGAAGGTTTAGCTTCAAATCCATGCCAAACACATGATTTAGCTTCATATCCATGGGATGTAGAAGCTTTAGCTTCAAATCCATGCGAAACACATGACTTAGCTTCAAATCAATGCGAAGTAGAAGGCTTATCTTCAAATCCATGGGATACAAATCGTTAAGCTTCAAATACTTGTGATATGCATGATTTAGCTTCAGCTGCATTCGAAACAGACGAGTTAACTTCTAATCCACGCGAAATACATGATTTAGCTTCAAATCAATGCGATGTAGAAGATTTAGCTTCAAATCCATGCGAAACAAATGGTTTAGCTACAAATACTTGTGATATACATTATTTAGCTACAACTGCATGCGAAACAAATTATTGATCTTCAAGCACTTGGGATATAGGTGATATAGCTTCAACTGCATGCGAAACAAACGAGTTACCTTCAAATCCACGCGAAACACATGATTTAGCTTCAAATTAATGCGATGTAGAAGGTTTATCTTCAAATCCATGCGAAACAAATGATTGAGCTTCTAACACTTGGGATATAGGTGATAAGGCTTCAACTGCATGCGAAACAAACGAGATACCTTCAAATCCACGCGAAACACATGATTTAGCTTCAAATCAATGCGATGTAGAAGGTTCAGCTTCAAATCCATGCGACGCATATGATTTAGCTTCAAATACTTGCGATATAAGTGATATAGCTTCAAAAGCTGGAGCAACAAACGAGGTAGCTTCAATTCCATGCGAAACAAATGATTTAGCTTCAAATCAATGCGATGTAGATGGATTAGCTTCAAATCCATGCGAAACAAATGGTTTAGCTACAAATACTTGTGATATATGTTATTTAATTACAACTGCCTGCGAAACAAACGAGTTAGCTTCAAATCCATGCGAAACACATGATTTAGCTTCAAATCAATGCGATGTAGAAGGTTTAGCTTCAAATCCAAGCGAAACACATATGATTTAGCTTCAAATACTTGCGATATAAATGAAGTAACTTCAAATGCTGAGGATACCATCAAGTTAGATTCAAATCCATGCAAAACACATGATTAAGCTTCAAATCCATGGGCATCACATGATTTAGGTTCATTGTCATGGTAAACACATGATTTAGCTTCACATACATGCGAAACAAATGGTTTAGCTTCTAATACTTGTCATATACATGATATAGCTCCAACTGCATGCGAAACAAACGAGTTACCTTCAAATCCATGCGAAAGACATGATTCAGCATCAAATCAGTGTGAAGTAGAAGGCTTAGCATCAAATCACATGCGAATCAAATGGTTTAGATTCAAATACTTGTGATATACATGATTTAGCTTCAACTGCATGCCACACAAACGAGTTAGCTTCAAATCCATGCGAAACACATAAATTCAGATGCAAATCAATGCGATGTAGAAGGTTTAGCTTCAAATCCATGCCAAACACATGATTTAGCTTCAAATCCATGGGATGTAGAAGGTTTAGCTTCAAATCCATGAGAAACAAATGATTTAGCTTCAGATACTTGCGATATAAATGATATAGATTCAACTGCATGCGAAAAAAACTATTCAGCTTCAAATCCAAGGGAAACATATGATTTCACTTCAAATCAGTGCGAAGTAAAATGGTTAGCTTCAAATCCATGCGAAACGAATGATTTAGCATCAAATACTTGCGAATATAAGTGATATAGCTTCAAGTGCAGGCCAAACAAACGAGTTAGCTTCAGATCCATGCGAAATACATGATTTAACTTCAACTGCGTGTGAAACAAACGTGTTAGCTTCAAATCCAAGCGAAACAGATGATATAGCTTCAAATCAATGCGAAGTAGAAGGCGTAGCTTCAAATCAGTGCGGAACAAATGGTTATGCTTCAAAAACTTGTGATATAAGTGATATAGATTCAACTGCAGGCGAAACAAACGAGATAGCTTCAAATCCATGCAAAACACACGATTAAGCTTCAAAACAATGCGAAGTAGAAGGCTTAGCTTCAAATCCATGCGAAACACACGATTTAGCTTCAAATCAATGCGATGTAGAAGGTTTAGATTCAAATCCATGCGAAACAAATGATTGTGTTTCAAACGCTTGGGGTATAGGTGATATAGCTTCAACTGCATGTGAAACAAACGAGTTACCTTCAAATCAAAGCGAAACACATGATTTAGCTTCAAATCAATGCGATGTAGAAGGTTTAGCTTCAAATCCATGCGAAACAAATGATTCAGCTTCAAATCAATGCGAAGTAGAAGGCTTAGATTCAAATCCATGCGAAACAAATGGTTTAGCTACAAATACTTGTGATATACATTATTTAGCTACAACTGCATGCGAAACAAACGAGTTAGCTTCAAATCCATTCGAAACACATGATTTAGCTTCAAATCAGTGTGAAGTAGAAGGCTTAGCATCAAATCCCATGCGAATCAAATGGTTTAGATTCAAATACTTGTGATATACATTATTTAGTTGCAACTGCATGCGAAACAAACGAGTTAGCATCAAATACATGGGAAACACATGATTTAGCTTCAAATCAATGCGATGTAGAAGGTTTAGTTTCAAATCCAAGCGAAACACATATGATTTAGCTTCAAATACTAGCGATATAAATGAAGTAACTTCTAATGCAGAGGATACAATCAAGTTAGCTTCAAATCCATGCAAAACACATGATTACGCTTCAAATCCATGGGCAACACATCATTTAGGTTCATTGTCATGGTAAACACATGATTTAGCTTCACATACATGCGAAACAAATGGATAAGCTACAAATGCTTGTGATATACATTATTTAGCTACAACTGCATGCGAAACAAATGAGTTAGCTTCAAATCCACGCGAAACACATGATTTAGCTTCAAATCAATGCGATGTAGAAGGTTTAGCTTCAAATCCATGCAAAACACGTGATATAGCTTCCTATTAATGCGAAGTAGAAGGCTTAGCTTCAAATCTATGCGAAACAAATGGTTTAGCTTCAAATACTCGTGATATACGTTATTTAGATTTAACTGCATGCGCAACGAACGAGTTAGCTTCAAATCCATGCGAAACACATGATTTAGCTGCAAATCAATGCGATGTAGGAGATTTAGCTCCAAATCTATGCGAAACAAATGATTTAGCTTCAAATCAATGCGAAGTAGAAGGCTTAGCTTCAAATCCATGCGAAACAAATGGTTTCGATTCAAATACTTGTGATATACATGATTTAGCTTCAACTGCATGCGACACAAACGAGTTAGGTTCAAATCCATGCGAAACACATGTTTCAGCAGCAAATCAATGCGATGTAGAAGGTTTAGCTTCAAATCCATGCCAAACACATGATTTAGCTTCATATCCATGGGATGTAGAAGCTTTAGCTTCAAATCCATGCGAAACACATGACTTAGCTTCAAATCAATGCGAAGTAGAAGGCTTATCTTCAAATCCATGGGATACAAATCGTTAAGCTTCAAATACTTGTGATATGCATGATTTAGCTTCAGCTGCATTCGAAACAGACGAGTTAACTTCTAATCCACGCGAAATACATGATTTAGCTTCAAATCAATGCGATGTAGAAGATTTAGCTTCAAATCCATGCGAAACAAATGGTTTAGCTACAAATACTTGTGATATACATTATTTAGCTACAACTGCATGCGAAACAAATTATTGATCTTCAAGCACTTGGGATATAGGTGATATAGCTTCAATTGCATGCGAAACAAACGAGTTACCTTCAAATCCACGCGAAACACATGATTTAGCTTCAAATTAATGCGATGTAGAAGGTTTATCTTCAAATCCATGCGAAACAAATGATTGAGCTTCTAACACTTGGGATATAGGTGATAAGGCTTCAACTGCATGCGAAACAAACGAGATACCTTCAAATCCACGCGAAACACATGATTTAGCTTCAAATCAATGCGATGTAGAAGGTTCAGCTTCAAATCCATGCGACGCATATGATTTAGCTTCAAATACTTGCGATATAAGTGATATAGCTTCAAAAGCGGATGCAACAAACGAGGTAGCTTCAATTCCATGCGAAACAAATGATTTAGCTTCAAATCAATGCGATGTAGAAGGCTTAGATTCAAATCCATGCGAAACAAATGGTTTAGCTACAAATACTTGTGATATACATTATTTAGCTACAACTGCATGCGAAACAAACGAGTTAGCTTCAAATCCATTCGAAACACATGATTTAGCTTCAAATCAGTGTGAAGTAGAAGGCTTAGCATCAAATCCCATGCGAATCAAATGGTTTAGATTCAAATACTTGTGATATACATTATTTAGTTGCAACTGCATGCGAAACAAACGAGTTAGCATCAAATACATGGGAAACACATGATTTAGCTTCAAATCAATGCGATGTAGAAGGTTTAGTTTCAAATCCAAGCGAAACACATATGATTTAGCTTCAAATACTAGCGATATAAATGAAGTAACTTCAAATGCTGAGGATACAATCAAGTTAGCTTCAAATCCATGCAAAACACATGATTACGCTTCAAATCCATGGGCAACACATGATTTAGGTTCATTGTCATGGTAAACACATGATTTAGCTTCACATACATGCGAAACAAATGGATAAGCTACAAATGCTTGTGATATACATTATTTAGCTACAACTGCATGCGAAACAAATGAGTTAGCTTCAAATCCACGCGAAACACATGATGTAGCTTCAAATCAATGCGATGTAGAAGGTTTAGCTTCAAATCCATGCAAAACACGTGATTTAGCTTCCTATTAATGCGAAGTAGAAGGCTTAGCTTCAAATCTATGCGAAACAAATGGTTTAGCTTCAAATACTCGTGATATACGTTATTTAGATTTAACTGCATGCGCAACGAACGAGTTAGCTTCAAATCCATGCGAAACACATGATTTAGCTGCAAATCAATGCGATGTAGGAGATTTAGCTCCAAATCTATGCGAAACAAATGATTTAGCTTCAAATCAATGCGAAGTAGAAGGCTTAGCTTCAAATCCATGCGAAACAAATGGTTTCGATTCAAATACTTGTGATATACATGATTTAGCTTCAACTGCATGCGACACAAACGAGTTAGGTTCAAATCCATGCGAAACACATGTTTCAGCAGCAAATCAATGCGATGTAGAAGGTTTAGCTTCAAATCCATGCCAAACACATGATTTAGCTTCATATCCATGGGATGTAGAAGCTTTAGCTTCAAATCCATGCGAAACACATGACTTAGCTTCAAATCAATGCGAAGTAGAAGGCTTATCTTCAAATCCATGGGATACAAATCGTTAAGCTTCAAATACTTGTGATATGCATGATTTAGCTTCAGCTGCATTCGAAACAGACGAGTTAACTTCTAATCCACGCGAAATACATGATTTAGCTTCAAATCAATGCGATGTAGAAGATTTAGCTTCAAATCCATGCGAAACAAATGGTTTAGCTACAAATACTTGTGATATACATTATTTAGCTACAACTGCATGCGAAACAAATTATTGATCTTCAAGCTCTTGGGATATAGGTGATATAGCTTCAATTGCATGCGAAACAAACGAGTTACCTTCAAATCCACGCGAAACACATGATTTAGCTTCAAATTAATGCGATGTAGAAGGTTTATCTTCAAATCCATGCGAAACAAATGATTGAGCTTCTAACACTTGGGATATAGGTGATAAGGCTTCAACTGCATGCGAAACAAACGAGATACCTTCAAATCCACGCGAAACACATGATTTAGCTTCAAATCAATGCGATGTAGAAGGTTCAGCTTCAAATCCATGCGACGCATATGATTTAGCTTCAAATACTTGCGATATAAGTGATATAGCTTCAAAAGCGGAAGCAACAATCGAGGTAGCTTCAATTCCATGCGAAACAAATGATTTAGCTTCAAATCAATGCGATGTAGATGGATTAGCTTCAAATCCATGCGAAACAAATGGTTTAGCTACAAATACTTGTGATATATGTTATTTAGCTACAACTGCCTGCGAAACAAACGAGTTAGCTTCAAATCCATGCGAAACACATGATTTAGCTTCAAATACTTGCGATATAAATGAAGTAACTTCAAATGCTGAGGATACCATCAAGTTAGATTCAAATCCATGCAAAACACATGATTAAGCTTCAAATCCATGGGCATCACATGATTTAGGTTCATTGTCATGGTAAACACATGATTTAGCTTCACATACATGCGAAACAAATGGTTTAGCTTCTAATACTTGTCATATACATGATATAGCTCCAACTGCATGCGAAACAAACGAGTTACCTTCAAATCCATGCGAAAGACATGATTCAGCATCAAATCAGTGTGAAGTAGAAGGCTTAGCATCAAATCACATGCGAATCAAATGGTTTAGATTCAAATACTTGTGATATACATGATTTAGCTTCAACTGCATGCCACACAAACGAGTTAGCTTCAAATCCATGCGAAACACATAAATTCAGATGCAAATCAATGCGATGTAGAAGGTTTAGCTTCAAATCCATGCCAAACACATGATTTAGCTTCAAATCCATGGGATGTAGAAGGTTTAGCTTCAAATCCATGAGAAACAAATGATTTAGCTTCAGATACTTGCGATATAAATGATATAGATTCAACTGCATGCGAAAAAAACTATTCAGCTTCAAATCCAAGGGAAACATATGATTTCACTTCAAATCAGTGCGAAGTAAAATGGTTAGCTTCAAATCCATGCGAAACGAATGATTTAGCATCAAATACTTGCGAATATAAGTGATATAGCTTCAAGTGCAGGCCAAACAAACGAGTTAGCTTCAGATCCATGCGAAATACATGATTTAACTTCAACTGCGTGTGAAACAAACGTGTTAGCTTCAAATCCAAGCGAAACAGATGATATAGCTTCAAATCAATGCGAAGTAGAAGGCGTAGCTTCAAATCAGTGCGGAACAAATGGTTATGCTTCAAAAACTTGTGATATAAGTGATATAGATTCAACTGCAGGCGAAACAAACGAGATAGCTTCAAATCCATGCAAAACACACGATTAAGCTTCAAAACAATGCGAAGTAGAAGGCTTAGCTTCAAATCCATGCGAAACACACGATTTAGCTTCAAATCAATGCGATGTAGAAGGTTTAGATTCAAATCCATGCGAAACAAATGATTGTGTTTCAAACGCTTGGGGTATAGGTGAAATAGCTTCAACTGCATGTGAAACAAACGAGTTACCTTCAAATCAAAGCGAAACACATGTTTTAGCTTCAAATCAATGCGAAGTAGAAGGCTTAGATTCAAATCCATGCGAAACAAATGATTTAGCTACAAATACTTGTGATATACATTATTTAGCTACAACTGCATGCGAAACAAACGAGTTAGCTTCAAATCCATGCGAAACACATGATTTAGCTTAAAATCAATGCGATGTAGTAGGTTCAGCTTCAAATCCATGCGACACAAATGATTGAGCTTCAAACACTTGAGATATAGGTGGTATAGCTCCAACTGCATGCGAAACAAACGAGTTACCTTCAAATCCACGCGAAACACATGAGTTAGCTTCAAATCAATGCGATGTAGAAGGTTTAGCTTCAAATCCATGTGAAACAAATGATTGAGCTTCAAACACTTGGGATAAAGGTGATATAGCTACAACTGCATGCGAAACAAACGAGTTACCTTCAAATCCACGCGAAACACATGAATTGGTTCAAATGAATGCGATGTAGAAGGTTTAGCTTCAAATCCAAGCGAAACACATGATTTATCTTCACATACATGCGATATAAGTGATATAGATTCAAATACAGGCGAAACGAACGAGTTAGCTTCAAATCCAAGCGAAACAAATGATTCATTTGCAAATCAATGCGATGTAGAAGGTTCAGCTTCAAATCCATGCAAAACACGTGATTTAGCTTCCAATTAATGCGAAGTAGAAGGCTTAGCTTCAAATCTATGCGAAACAAATGGTTTAGCTTCAAATACTTGTGATATAAGCGATATATATTCAACTTCAGGCGAAACAAACGAGATAGCTTCAAATCCATGCAAAACACATGATTTAGCATCAAATCAATGCGATGTAGAAGGTTTAGCTTCAAATCCATGCGATACACTAGATTTAGCTTCAAATCAATACGATGTAGAAGGTTCAGCTTCAAATCCATACGACACATATGATTTAGCTTCAAATACTTCCGATGTAAGTGATATAGCTTCAAAAGCTAGAGGAACAAACGCGGTAGTTTCAATTCCATGCGAAACACATTATTTAGGTGCAAATCAGTGCGAAATAGAAGGCTCAGGTTCAAAGCCATGCGATTCAAATGGTTCATCTTCAAATACTTGTGAAAGACATGATTTAGCTTCAACTGCATGCGAAACAAACGAGTTACCTTCAAATCCACGCGAAACACATGATTTAGCTTCAAATCAATGCGATGTAGAAGGCTCAGCTTCAAATCCATTGCAAAACACGTGATTTAGGATCCAATCAATGCGAAGTAGAAGGCTTAGATTCAAATCCATGCGAAACACATGGTTCAGCTGCAAATCAATGCGATGTAGAAGGCTTAGCATCAAATCCATGCAAAACACGTGATTTAGGATCCAATCAATGCGAAGTAGAAGGCTTAGCTTCAAATCCATGCCAAGCGCATGATTTAGCTTCAAATCCATGCGATGTAGAAGGTTTAGCTTCAATTCCATGCGAAACACATTATTTAGGTGCAAATCAGAGCGAAATAGAAGGCTCAGGTTCAAAGCCATGCGATTCAAATGGTTCATCTTCAAATACTTGTGAAAGACATGATTTAGCTTCAACTGCATGCGAAACAAACGAGTTACCTTCAAATCCACGCGAAACACATGAGTTAGCTTCAAATCAATGCGATGTAGAAGGTTTAGCTTCAAATCCATGTGAAACAAATGATTGAGCTTCAAACACTTGGGATAAAGGTGATATAGCTTCAACCGCATGCGAAACAAACGAGTTACCTTCAAATCCACGCGAAACACATCAATTGGTTCAAATGAATGCGATGTAGAAGGTTTAGCTTCAAATCCAAGCGAAACACATGATTTATCTTCACATACTTGCGATATAAGTGATATAGATTCAAATACAGGCGAAACGAACGAGTTAGCTCCAAATCCATGCGAAACACATGATTTAACTTCAAATCAGTGCGTAGTAGAAGGCTTAGCTTCAAATCCATGCGAATCTAATGGTTCGGTTTCAAATACTTGTGAAATGCATGATTTAGCTTCAACTGCATGCGAAACAACGAGTTACCCTCAAATCAACGCGAAACACATAATTTAGGTTCAAATCAATGCGGAGGACCAGGTTTAGCTTCAAATCCATGCAAAACAAATGATTGAGCTTCCTACACTTGGGATATAGGTGATATATCTTCAACTGCATGCGAAACAAATGAGTTACATTCAAATCCAAGCGAAACAAATAATTTAGCTTCAAATCAATGCGATCTAGAAGGCTGAGCTTCAAATCCATGCGAAACACATGGTTCAGCTGCAAATCAATGCGATGTAGAAGGTTTAGCTTCAAATCCATGCCAAACACATGATTTAGCTTCATATCCAAGGGATGTAGAAGGTTTAGCTTCAAATTCATGCGAAACACATTATTGAGGTGCAAATCAGTGCGAAGTAGAAGGCTCAGGTTCAAAGACATGCGATTCAAATGGTTCATCTTCAAATACTTGTAAAAGACATGATTTAGCTTCAACTGCATGCGAAACAAACGAGTTACCTTCAAATCCACACGAAACACATGATTTAGCTTCAAATCAATGCGATGTAGAAGGCTTAGCTTCAAATCCATGCAAAACACGTGATTTAGGATCCAATCAATGCGAAGTAGAAGGCTTTGCATCAAATCCACGCGAAACACATGATTTAGCTTCAAATCAATGCGATGTAGAAGGCTTAGCTTCAAATCCATGCAAAACACGTGATTTAGGATCCAATCATTGCGAAGTAGTAGGCTTATCTTCAAATCCATGCGATACAAATCGTTTAGCTTCAAATACTTGTGATATACATGATTTAGCTTCAGCTGCATTCGAAACAGACGAGTTAACTTCTAATCCGCGCGAAATAGATTATTTAGCTTGAAACAGTGCGAATTAGAAGGCTTAGCTGCAAATCCATGCGAAACGAATGATTTAGCGTCATATACTTGCGAATGTAAGGGATACAGCTTCAAATGTATGCGAAACAAACGAGTTAGCTTCAAATACTTGCGATATAAATGATATAGCTTCAAATGCAGGCGAAACAAACGAGTTAGCTTCAAATCAATGCGAAACAAATGATTTAGCATCAAGCACTTACGATATGAGTGATATAGCTTCAAATGCAGGCGAAACACATGATTTATCTTCAAATTTAGGCGAAACACGTGGTTTAGCATCAAATACATGCGAAACAAATTGTTTAGCCGCAGATACCTATGATATACATGATTTAGCTTCAACTGCATGCGAAACAATCGAGGTAGCTTCAAATCCATGTGAAACACATGATTTAACTTCAAATCAATGTGAAGTAGAAGGCTTAGTTTCAAATCCATGTGACCCAAATCTTTTAGCTTCAAATACTTGTGATATACATGATTTAGCTTCAAATTCATGCGAAGTAGAAGGAATAGCTTTAGATCCATGCGAAACCAGCGGTTTAGCTTCAAATACTTGCGAATATAAGTGATATATCTTCAAATGCGGGCGAAACAAACGAGTTAGCTTCAAAGCCATGCGAAACAAATGGTTTAGCTTCAAATGCGTGTGATAGACATGATTTAGCTCCAACTGCATGCGAAACAAACGAGTTAACATCAAATCCTAGCGAATCACATGATTTAGCTTCAAATCAATGCGAAGTACAAGGCATAACTTCAAATCCATGCGAAACAAATGATTTACCTTCAAATGCTTGCGGTTTAAATGAAATAGCATCAAATGCAGGCGAAACAAACGAGTTAACTTCAATTTCAATTGAAGCACATGATTTAGCTTCAAATCAATGCGAAGTGGAAGGCTTAGCTTCTAATCCATGGGAAACAGGTGGTTTAGCTTAATATTCATGCGAAACAAATGGTGCAGCTTCAAATACTTGTGATATACATGATTTAGCTTCAACTGCATGTGAAACAAACGTGTTAGCTCAAAGTCAAATGAATCACATGATTCAGCTTCAAATCTTTGCGAAGTAGAAGGCTTAGCTTCAGATCCATGCGAAACGAGCGGTTCAGCTTCAAATACTTGCGATATAAATGTAATAGCTTCAACTGCATGCGAAAAAAAACGAGTTAACTTCAAATCCAAGAGAAACACACGATTTAGCTTCAAATTAATGCGAAGTAGAAGACTTAGCTTCAAATCCATGCGAAACGAATGGTTTAGTTACAAACATTTGTGGTATACATGCTTTAGCTTCAACCGCATGCGGAACAAAAGAGTTAGCTTCAAATCCAAGCGAAAGATATGGTTCACCTTCAACTCAATGTGAGGTAGAAGGATTATCTTCAAATCCAAGCGAATCAAATGGTTTAGCTTCAAATACTTGTGATATACATGATTTAGCTTCAACTGGATTCGAAACAAACGAGACAGCTTCAAATCCATGCGATACACATGATTTAGATTCAAATCAATGCGATGTTGAAGGCTTAGCTTCTAATTCATGCGAAGCAAATGATTTTGGAATCAAATACTTGCGATATAAGTGATATAGCTTCAATGCAGGCGAAACAAACGAGTTAGCTTCAAATCCAAGCGAAACACATGATTTAGCTTCAAATCAATGCGAAGTAGAAGATTTAGCTTCAAATCCGTGCGAAACGATTGATTTCGCTTCAAATGCATGCGAATCAAACGAGTTAGCTTCAAATCCATGTAGAACACATGATTTAGCTTTCAATCAATGCGAAGTAGAAGGCTTAGCTTCAAATTCAAGCAAAACAAATGATTTACCTTCAAATAGTTGCGGTATAAATGAAATAGCTTCAAGTGCAGGAGAAACACACGAGTTAGCTTCAATCCTAACGAAACACATGATTTAGCTTTAAATCCATGCGAAACACGTGATTTGTGTTCAAATTGATACGAAACACATAGTTTAGATACAAATTCATGAGATGCACTTGGTTTAGCTTCATATTCTTGCGAAACAAATAGTTTAGATTCAGACACTTGTGATAAACATGATTTAGCTTCAACTGCATGCGAAACAAACGAGTTAGCTTCAAATCCATGCGAAACACATGACTAAGCTTCAAATCAATGCGAAGTAGGAGCCTTAGCATTAAATCCAAGCGACACAAATGAATTAGTTTCAAATATTTGCGACATAAATGGTATAGCTTCAAATGCAGGCGAAACAAACGAGATAGCTTCAAATCCAAGCGAAACACATGATTTAGCTTCTAATCAGTGCGAAGTAGAAATCTTAGCTTCAAATCCATGCGAAACACATGACTTAGCTTCAAATCAGTGCGATGTAGAAGGCTTAGCTTCAAATCCATGCGAATGAAATGGTTCAGCTTCAAATCCATGCATATCACGTGATTTAGCTTCCAATCAATGCAAAGTAGAAGGCTTAGCTTCAAATCAATGCGAAACAAATGGTTTAGCTTCAAATACTAGCGATATAAGTGTTATAGCTTGAAATGCAGGCGGAACTAACGAGTTAGCTTCAAATCTATGCGAAACATATGATTTAGCTTCAAATCAATGCGAAGTAGAAGACTTAGCTTCGAATACATGAGAAACAAGTGATCAAACTTCAGATACTTGCGATATAATTGATATAGCTCCAAATGCAGGCGAAACAAACGCGTTAGCTCAAATCCAAACGAAACACATAATTTAGCTTCAAATCAATGCGATGTAGAAGCTTTAGCTTCAAATCCATGCGACACAAATGATTTAGCATCAGATACATGCGATATAAGTGATATAGCTTCAAATGCAGGGGAAACGAACGAGTTAGCTCCAAATCTATGCGAAACAAGTGATTTAGGTTCAAATCAATGCGAAGTAGAAGGCTTTGCTTCAAATCCATGCGAAACATATGATTTAGCTTCAAACACTTGGGATATACGTGGTATAGATTCAACTGCAGGCGAAACAAACGAGTTAGCTTCATATCCAAGGGAAACACATGATTTAGCGTCAAATCAATGCGATGTAGAAGGTTTAGCTTCAAATCTGAGCGAAACAAATGATTCAGCTTCAAATTCTCTCGATATTAGTGATATAGCTTCAAATGCAGACGAAACACACGATTGCCTTCAAATCCATGCCAAACAAATGATTTAGTTTCATGTCAATTCTTAGTAGAAGGATTAGCTTCAAATCCATGCGAAACAAATGATTTTGCTTCAAATACTTGCGATATAAATGAGGTAGCTTCAAAAGCAGACAGAACAAACGAGTTAGCTTCAAATCCATGCGAAACAAATGGTTTAGCCTCAAATATTTGTGATACACATGATTTAGCTTCAAATCACTGCGAAGAAGAAGGATTAGCTTCAAATTCATGCGGAACAAATGGTTTTGCTTTAAACCCTTGGGATATAAGTGATATAGATACAAAAGTAGCCGAATCAAACAAGTTAGCTGCAAAATCCATGCGATAAACATGGTTTAGCTTGAAATCATTGCGAAGTAGAAGGCTTAGCTTCAAATACATGCGAAACAGATGATTTAGGTTCAGATACTGGCGATATAAGTGATACAGCTTAAAATTCAGGAGAAACATACGAGTTAGCTGCAAATCCATGCGAGACAAATGATTTAGCTTCAAATCAATGCGAAGTAGAAGTATAGCTTCAAATCCACGAGCAACAATTGGTTTAGCCTCAAATATTTGTGATACACATGATTTAGCTTCAACTGCATGCGAAACAAGCGAGGTAGCTTCCTATCCAAGCGAAACACATGATTTATATTCAAATCAATGCGAAGTAAAAGGCTTAGCTTCAAATCCATGCGAAACGAATGATTTAGCATCAAATGCTTGCGAATATAAGTGATATAGCTTCAAATGCAGGCGAAACAAACGAGTTAGCTTCAGATCCACGCGAAACACATAATTTAGCTTCAAATCAATGCGAAGTAGCAGGTTTAGCTTCAAATCCATGCGAAACAAATGAATGAGCTTCCTACACTTGGGATATAGGTGATATGGCTTCAACTGCATGCGAAACAAATGAGTTACATTCAAATCCAAGCGAAACACATAATTTAGCTTCAAATCAATGCCATGTAGAAGGTTTAGCTTCAAATCCAATCGAAACACATGATTTAGCTTCAAATACTTTCGATATAAGTGATGTAGATTCAACTGCAGGCGAAACGAACGAGTTAGCTTCAAATCCATGCGAAATACATGATTTAGCTGCAAATCAATGCGATGTAGAAGGTTTAGCTTCAAATCCATGCGATACACTAGATTTAGCTTCAAATCATTGCGATGTAGAAGGTTTAGCTTCAAATCCATACGACACATATGATTTAGCTTCAAATACTTCCGATATAAGTGATATAGCTTCAAAAGCTGGAGGAACAAACGATGTAGTTTCAATTCCATGCGAAACAAATGATTCAGCTTCAAATCAATGCGAAGTAGAAGGTTTAGCTTCAAATCCATGCGAAACAAGTGGTTTAGCTTCAAATCCATGCGAAAGAAGTGGTTTAGCTACAATTACGTGTGATATACATTATTTAGCTTCAACTGCATGCGAAACACACTAGATAGCTTCAAAATCCATGCGATAAACATGATTAAGCTTCAAATCAATGCGAAGTAGAAGGCTTAGCTTCAAATCCATGCCAAACGAATGATTTAGCTTCAAATACTTGCGGTGTAAATGAAAAAGATTCAAATTCAGGCGATACAAACGAATTAGCTTCAAATCAATGTGATACACATAATTAAGCTTCAAATCAATTAGTTTCAAATCCATTTGAAACATATGATTTAGCTACAAATCGTTTGCGAAGTCGAAGGCTGCGATTCAAATCCAAGCGAAACACACGTTTAAGCTTCAAATCAATGCGATGTAGAAGGTTTAGCTTCAAATCCACGCGAAACAAATGATTTAGCTTCAAACACTTGCGATATAAGTTATATAGCTTCAAATGCAGACGAAACAAACGGGTTAGCTTCAACTCCATGCGAAACACATGATTTAGCATAAAATCAATAAGATGAAGAAGGTTTTGCTTCAAATCCATGCGACACAATTGATTTAGCTTCAAATACTTGCGAATGTAAATGATATTGCTTCAAATGCAGGCGAAACAAACGAGTTAGATTCAAATCCACGCGAAACACATGATATAGCTGCAAATAAATGCGATGTAGAAGGCTTAGCTTCAAATCCATGCGAGTCAAATGGTTCCGCTTCAAATACTTTTGATGTACATGATTCAGCTTCAAATGCAGGCGAAACGAACGTGCTAGCTTAAATTCCATGCGAAACAAATAATTTGGGTTCAGATGCTTGCAATATAAGTGATATAGCTTCAAATGCAGGAAACACAAACGAGTCATCTCCATTTCCATGCGAAACAGATGACTTAGCTTCAAATCAATGCGAAGTAGAAGGCTAAGCTTCAAATCCATGCGGAACAAATGATTTATCTTCAAATCAATGCGATGTAGAAGGTTTAGCTTCAAATCTGTGCGACACAAATGATTTAGCTTCAAATACTCTCGATATTAGTGATATAGCTTCAAATGCAGAAGAATCAATCGAGTTAGTTTCAAATCCATGCGAAACAAATGATTTAGCTACAAATACTCGTGATATACACTATTTAGCTACAACTGCATGCGAAATAAACGAGTTAGCTTCAAATCCATGCGAAACACATGATTTAGTTTAAAATCAATGCGATGTAGAAGGTTTAGCTTCAAATCCATGCGAAACAAATGATTGAGCTTCAAACACTTGGGATATAGGTGGTATAGCTCCAACTGCATGCGAAACAAACGAGTTACCGTCAAATCCACGCAAAACACATGAGTTAGCGTCAAATCAATGCGATGTAGAAGGTTTAGCTTCAAATCTGAGCGAAACAAATGATTCAGCTTCAAATTCTCTCGATATTAGTGATATAGCTACAAATGCAGACGAAACACACGATTGTCTTCAAATCCATGCCAATCAAATGATTTAGTTTCATGTCAATTCTTAGTAGAAGGATTAGCTTCAAATCCATGCGAAACAAATGATTTTGCTTCAAATACTTGCGATATAAATGAGGTAGCTTCAAAAGCAGACAGAACAGACGAGTTAGCTTCAAATCCATGCGAAACAAATGGTTTAGCCTCAAATATTTGTGATACACATGATTTAGCTTCAAATCACTGCGAAGAAGAAGGCTTAGCTTCAAATTCATGCGGAACAAATGGTTTTGCTTTAAACCCTTGGGATATAAGTGATATAGATACAAAAGTAGCCGAATCAAACAAGTTAGCTGCAAAATCCATGCGATAAACATGGTTTAGCTTGAAATCATTGCGAAGTAGAAGGCTTAGCTTCAAATACATGCGAAACAGATGATTTAGGTTCAGATACTGGCGATATAAGTGATACAGCTTAAAATTCAGGAGAAACATACGAGTTAGCTCCAAATCCATGCGAGACAAATGATTTAGCTTCAAATCAATGCGAAGTAGAAGTATAGCTTCAAATCCACGAGCAACAATTGGTTTAGCCTCAAATATTTGTGATACACATGATTTAGCTTCAACTGCATGCGAAACAAACGCGGTAGCTTCCTAGCCAAGCGAAACACATGATTTAGATTCAAATCAATGCGAAGTAAAAGGCTTAGCTTCAAATCCATGCGAAACGAATGATTTAGCATCAAATGCTTGCGAATATAAGTGATATAGCTTCAAATGCAGGCGAAACAAACGAGTTAGCTTCAGATCCACGCGAAACACATAATTTAGCTTCAAATCAATGCGAAGTAGCAGGTTTAGGTTCAAATCCATGCGAAACAAATGAATGAGCTTCCTACACTTGGGATATAGGTGATATAGCTTCAACTGCATGCGAAACAAATGAGTTACATTCAAATCCAAGCGAAACACATAAATTAGCTTCAAATCAATGCCATGTAGAAGGTTTAGCTTCAAATCCAATCGAAACACATGATTTAGCTTCAAATACTTGCGATATAAGTGATGTAGATTCAACTGCAGGCGAAACGAACGAGTTAGCTTCAAATCCATGCGAAATACATGATTTAGCTGCAAATCAATGCGATGTAGAAGGTTTAGCTTCAAATCCATGCGATACACTAGATTTAGCTTAAAATCAATGCGATGTAGACGGTTTAGCTTCAAATCCATGCGAAACAAATGATTGAGCTTCACACACTTGGGATATAGGTGTTATAGCTTCAACTGCATGCGAAACAAACGAGTTACCTTCAAATCAACGCGAAACACATGAGTTAGCTTCAAATCAATGCGATGTAGAAGGTTTAGCTCCAAATCCATGCGAAACAAATGATTTAGCTTCAAACACTTGGGGTATATGTGATATAGCTTCAAATACAGACAAATCAAACGAGTTAGCTTCAAAATCCACGCGATACACATGATTTAGCTTCAAATACTTGCGATATAAGTGATGTAGATTCAACTGGAGGCGAAACGAACGAGTTAGTTTCAAATCCATGCGAAACAGATGATTTAGCTTAAAATCAATGCGATGTAGAAGGTTTAGCTTCAAATCCATGAGAAACAAATGATTTAGCTTCAGATACTTGCGATATAAATGATATAGATTCAACTGCATGCGAAAAAAACGATTCAGCTTCAAATCCAAGGGAAACACATGATTTAACTTCAAATCAATGCGAAGTAAAAGGCTTAGCTTCAAATCCATGCGAAACGGATGATTTAGCATCAAATGCTTGCGAATAAAAGTGATATAGCTTCAAATGCAGGCGAAACAAACGAGTTAGCTTCAGATCCATGCGAAACACATGATTTAGTTTCAAATCAATGCGATGTAGAGGGTTTAGCTTAAAATCCATGCGATACACGAGATTTAGCTTCAATTCAATGCGATGTAGAAAGTTCAGCTTCAAATCCATGCGACGCACATGATTTAACTTCAAATACTTGCGATATAAGTGATATAGCTTCAAAATCTGGAGGAACAAACGAGGTAGCTTCAATTCCATGCGAAACAAATGATTTAGCTACAAATACTTGTGATATACATTATTTAGCTACAACTGCATGCGAAACAAACGAGTTAGCTTCAAATCCATGCGAAACACACGATTTAGCTTAAAATCAATGCGATGTAGACGGTTTAGCTTCAAATCCATGCGAAACAAATGATTGAGTTTCACACACTTGGGATATAGGTGTTATAGCATCAACTGCATGCGAAACAAACGAGTTACCTTCAAATCCACGCGAAACACATGAGTTAGCTTCAAGTCAATGCGATGTAGAAGGTTAAGCTTCAAATTCATACGAAACAAATGATTGAGCTTCAAACACATGGGATAAATGTGATATAGCATCAACTGCATGCGAAACAATCGAGTTACCTTCAAATTCACGCGAAACACATGAATTGGTTCAAATGAATGCGATGTAGAAGGTTTAGCATCAAATCCAAGCGAAACACATGATTTAGCTTCAAATACTTGCGATATAAGTGATATAGATTCAAATACAGGCGAAACGAACGAGTTAGCTTCAAAGCCATGCGAAACACATGATTCATTTGCAAATCAATGCGATGTAGATGGTTCAGCTTCAAATCCATGCAAAACACGTGATTTAGCTTCCAATTAATGCGAAGGAGAAGGCTTAGCTTCAAATCCATGCGAAACAAATGGTTTAGCTTCAAATACTTGTGATATACGTTATTTAGATTTAACTGTATGTGCAACGAACGAGTTAGCTTCAAATCCATGCGAAACACATGATTTAGCTTAAAATCAATGCGATGTAGAAGGTTTAGCTTCAAATCCATGAGAAACAAATGATTTAGCTTCAGGTACTTGCGATATAAATGATATAGATTCAACTGCATGCGAAAAAAACGATTCAGCTTCAAATCCAAGGGAAACACATGATTTAACTTCAAATCAATGCGAAGTAAAAGGCTTAGCTTCAAATCCATGGGAAACGGATGATTTAGCATCAAATGCTTGCGAATATAAGTGACATAGCTTCAAATGCAGGCGAAACAAACGAGTTAGCTTCAGATCCATGCGAAACACATGATTTAGTTGCAAATCAATGCGATGTAGAGGATTTAGCTTCAAATCCATGCGATACACAAGATTTAGCTTCAAATCAATGCGATGTAGAAAGTTCAGCTTCAAATCCATGCGACGCACATGATTTAAATTCAAATACTTGCGATATAAGTGATATAGCTTCAAAATCTGGAGGAACAAACGAGGTAGCTTCAATTCCATGCGAAACAAATGATTTAGCTACAAATACTTGTGATATACATTATTTAGCTACAACTGCATGCGAAACAAACGAGTTAGCTTCAAATCCATGCGAAACAAATGATTGAGCTTCACACACTTGGGATATAGGTGTTATAGCTTCAACTGCATGCGAAACAAACGAGTTACCTTCAAATCCACGCGAAACACATGAGTTAGCTTCAAATCAATGCGATGTAGAAGGTTTAGCTTCAAATTCATACGAAACAAATGATTGAGCTTCAAACACTTGGGATAAATGTGATATAGCTTCAACTGCATGCGAAACAATCGAGTTACCTTCAAATCCACGCGAAACACATGAATTGGTCCAAATGAATGCGATGTAGAAGGTTTAGCTTCAAATCCAAGCGAAACACATGATTTAGCTTCAAATACTTGCGATATAAGTGATATAGGTTCAAATACAGGCGAAACGAACGAGTTAGCTTCAAAGCCATGCGAAACACATGATTCATTTGCAAATCAATGCGATGTAGAAGGTTCAGCATCAAATCCATGCAAAACACGTGATTTAGCTTCCAATTAATGCGAAGGAGAAGGCTTAGCTTCAAATCCATGCGAAACAAATGGTTTAGCTTCAAATACTTGTGATATACGTTATTTAGATTTAACTGTATGTGCAACGAACGAGTTAGCTTCAAATCCAAGCGAAACACATGATTTAGCTGCAAATCAATGCGATGTAGAAGGTTTAGCTCCAAATCCATGCGAAACAAATGATTTAGCTCCAAACACTTGGCGTATAAGTGATATAGCTTCAAATGCAGACTAATCAAATGAGTTAGCTTCAAAATCCACGCGATACACATGATTTAGCTTCAAATACTTGCGATATAAGTGATGTAGATTCAACTGCAGGCCAAACGAACGAGTTAGCTTCAAATCCATGCGAAACACATGATTTAGCTTCAAATCAATGCGATGTAGAAGGTTTAGCTCCAAATCCATGCGAAACAAATGATTTAGCTTCAAACACTTGGGGTATAAGTGATATAGCTTCAAATGCAGACTAATCAAAAGAGTTAGCTTCAAAATCCACGCGATACACATGATTTAGCTTCAAATACTCGCGATGTAAGTGATGTAGATTCAACTGCAGGCGAAACGAACGAGTTAGCTTCAAATCCATGCGAAACAAATGATTTAGCTACAAATACTTGTGATATACATTATTTAGCTACAACTGCATGCGAAACAAACGAGTTAGCTTCAGATCCATGCGAAACACATGATTTAGCTTCAAATCAATGCGATGTAGAAGGTTTAGCTTCAAATCCATGTGAAACACATGATTTAGCTGCAAATCAATGCGATGTAGAAGGTTTAGCTCCAAATCCATGCGATACACAAGATTTAGCTTCAAATCAATTCGATGTAGAAAGTTCAGCTTCAAATCCATGCGACACATATGATTTAGCTTCAAATACTTGCGATATAAGTGATATAGCTTCAAAAGCAGGAGGAACGAACGAGGTAGCTTCAGTTCTATGCGAAACAAATGATTTAGCTTCAAATCAATGCGAAGTAGAACGCTTAGCTTCAAATCCATGCGAAACAAATGATTTAGCTACAAATACTTGTGATATACATTATTTAGCTACAACTGCATGCGAAACAAACGAGTTAGCTTCAAATCCATGCGAAACACATGATTTAGCTTAAAATCAATGCGATGTAGAAGGTTTAGCTACAAATCCATGCGAAACAAATGATTGAGCTTCAAACATTTGAGATATAGGTGGTATAGCTCCAACTGCATGCGAAACAAACGAGTTACCTTCAAATCCACGCGAAACACATGAGTTAGCTTCAAATCAATGCGATGTAGAAGGTTTAGCTTCAAATCCATGTGAAACAAATGATTGAGCTTCAAACACTTGGGATAAAGGTGATATAGCTTCAACTGCATGCGAAACAAACGAGTTACCTTCAAATCCACGCGAAACACATGAATTGGTTCAAATGAATGCGATGTAGAAGGTTTAGCTTCAAATCCAAGCGAAACACATGATTTAGCTTCAAATAGTTGCGATATAAGTGATATAGATTCAAATACAGGCGAAACGAACTAGTTAGCTTCAAATCCATGCGAAACACATGATACATTTGCAAATCAATGCGATGTAGAAGGTTCAGCTTCAAATCCATGCAAAACACGTGATTTAGCTTCCAATTAATGCGAAGTAGAAGGCTTAGCTTCAAATCCATGCGAAACAAATGGTTTAGCTTCAAATACTTGTGATATACGTTATTGAGATTTAACTGTATGCGCAACGAACGAGTTAGCTTCAAATCCATGCGAAACACATGATTTAGCTGCAAATCAATGCGATGTAGAAGGTTTAGCTCCAAATCCATGCGAAACAAATGATTTAGCTTCAAACACTTGGGGTATAAGTGATACAGCTTCAAATGCAGACTAATCAAACGAGTTAGCTTCAAAATCCACGCGATACACATGATTTAGCTTAAAATACTCGCGATATAAGTGATG
This sequence comes from Megalopta genalis, assembly GCF_051020955.1. NCBI lineage: Eukaryota > Metazoa > Arthropoda > Insecta > Hymenoptera > Halictidae > Megalopta > Megalopta genalis. The sequence goes on from NW_027477916.1 coordinate 22,292, forward strand.
TAGATTCAACTGCAGGCGAAACGAACGAGTTAGCTTCAAATCCATGCGAAACAAATGATTTAGCTACAAATACTTGTGATATACATTATTTAGCTACAACTGCATGCGAAACAAACGAGTTAGCTTCAAATCCATGCGAAACACATGATTCATTTGCAAATCAAAGCGATGTAGAAGGTTCAGCTTCAAATCCATGCAAAACACGTGATTTAGCTTCCAATTAATACGAAGTAGAAGGCTTAGCTTCAAATCCATGCGAAACAAATGGTTTAGCTTCAAATACTTGTGATATAAGTTATTTAGATTTAACTGCATGCGCAACGAACGAGTTAGCTTCAAATCCATGCGAAACAAATGATTTAGCTTCAAATACTTGTGATATACGTTATTGAGATTTAACTGTATGCGCAACGAACGAGTTAGCTTCAAATCCATGCGAAACACATGGTTTAGCTGCAAATCAATGCGATGCAGAAGGTTTAGCTTCAGTTCTATGCGAAACAAATGAGTTAGCTTGAAATCAATGCGATGTAGAAGGTTTAGCTTCAAATCCATGTGAAACAAATGATTGAGCTTCAAACACTTGGGATAAAGGTGATATAGCTTCAACTGCATGCGAAACAAACGAGTTACCTTCAAATCCACGCGAAACACATGAATTGGTTCAAATGAATGCTATGTAGAAGGTTTAGCTTCAAATCCAAGCGAAACACATGATTTAGCTTCAAATAGTTGCGATATAAGTGATATAGATTCAAATACAGGCGAAACGAACTAGTTAGCTTCAAATCCATGCGAAACACATGATTCATTTGCAAATCAATGCGATGTAGAAGGTGCAGCTTCAAATCCATGCAAAACACGTGATTTAGCTTCCAATTAATGCGAAGTAGAAGGCTTAGCTTCAAATCCATGCGAAACAAATGGTTTAGCTTCAAATACTTGTGATATACGTTATTGAGATTTAACTGTATGCGCAACGAACGAGTTAGCTTAAGAATCCATGCGAAACACATGATTTAGCTGCAAATCAATGCGATGTAGAAGGTTTAGCTCCAAATCCATGCGAAACAAATGATTTAGCTTCAAACACTTGGGGTATAAGTGATATAGCTTCAAATGCAGACTAATCAAACGAGTTAGCTTCAAAATCCACGCGATACACATGATTTAGCTTCAAATACTCGCGATATAAGTGATGTAGATTCAACTGCAGGCGAAACGAACGAGTTAGCTTCAAATCCATGCGAAACACATGATATAGATTCAAATCAATGCGATGTAGAAGGTTTAGCTTCGGATCCATGCGATACACAAGATTTAGCTTCAAATCAATTCGATGTAGAAGGTTCAGCTTCAAATCCATGCGACACATATGATTTAGCTTCATATACTTGCGATATAAATGATATAGCTCCATATGCAGGCGAATCGAACGAGTTAGCTTCAAAATCCATGCGATACACATGATTTAGCTTCAAATACTTGCGATATAAGTGATGTAGATTCAACTGCAGGCGAAACGAACGAGTTAGCTTCAAATCCATGCGAAACACATGATTTAGCTTAAAATCAATGCGATGTAGAAGGTTTAGCTACAAATCCATGCGAAACAAATGATTGAGCTTCAAACATTTGAGATATAGGTGGTATAGCTCCAACTGCATGCGAAACAAACGAGTTACCTTCAAATCCACGCGAAACACGTGAATTGGTTCAAATGAATGCGATGTCGAAGGTTTAGCTTCAAATCCAAGCGAAACACATGATTTAGCTTCAAATACTTGCGATATGAGTGATATAGATTCAAATACAGGCGAAACGAACGAGTTAGCTTCAAATCCATGCGAAACACATGATTCATTTGCAAATCAATGCGATGTAGAATGTTCAGCATCAAATCCATGCAAAACACGTGATTTAGCTTCCAATTAATGCGAAGGAGAAGGCTTAGCTTCAAATCCATGCGAAACAAATGGTTTAGCTTCAAATACTTGTGATATACGTTATTTAGATTTAACTGTATGCGCAACGAACGAGTTAGCTTCAAATCCATGGGAAACACATGATTTAGCTGCAAATCAATGCGATGTAGAAGGTTTAGCTCCAAATCCATGCGAAACAAATGATTTAGCTTCAAACACTTGGCGTATAAGTGATATAGCTTCAAATGCAGACTAATCAAACGAGTTAGCTTCAAAATTCACGCGATACACATGATTTAGATTCAAATACTTGCGATATAAGTGATGTAGATTCAACTGCTGGCCAAAAGCACGAGTTAGCTTCAAATCCATGCGAAACACATGATTTAGCTGCAAATCAATGCGATGTAGAAGGTTTAGCTTCAAATCCATGCGAAACAAATGATTTAGCTTCAAACACTTGGGGTATAAGTGATATAGCTTCAAATGCAGACTAATCAAACGAGTTAGCTTCAAAATCCACGCGATACACATGATTTAGCTTCAATTACTTGCGATATAATTGATGTAGATTCAACTGCAGGCGAAACGAACGAGTTAGCTTCAAATCCATGCGAAAGACATGATTCAGCATCAAATCAGTGTCAAGTAGAAGGCTTAGCATCAAATCCCATGCGAATCAAATGGTTTAGATTCAAATACTTGTGATATACATGATTTAGCTTCAACTGCATGCGACATAAACGAGTTAGCTTCAAATCCATGCGAAACACATGATTCAGATGCAAATCAATGCGATGTAGAAGGTTTAGCTTCAAATCCATGCCAAACACATGATTTAGCTTCAAATCCATGGGATGTAGAAGGTTTAGCTTCAAATCCATGAGAAACAAATGATTTAGCTTCAGATACTTGCGATATAAATAATATAGATTCAACTGCATGCGAAAGAAACGATTCAGCTTCAAATCCAAGGGAAACACATGATTTAATTTCAAATCAATGCGAAGTAAAAGGGTTAGCTTCAAACCCATGCGAAACGAATGATTTAGAACCAAATACTTGCGAATATAAGTGATATAGCTTCAAATGCTGGCGAAACAAACGAGTTAGCTTCAGATCCATGCGAAATACATGATTTAGATTCAAATCAATTCGAAGTAGAAGGCTTTGCTTCAAATCCAAGCGAGACACATGATTTAGCTTCAAATCAGTGCGAAGTAGAAGGCTCAGCTTCAAATCGATGCGAATCTAATGGTTCGGCTTCAAATTCTTGTGAAATACATGATTTAGCTTCAACTGCATGTGAATCAAACGTGTTAGCTTCAAATCCAAGCGAAACAGATGATTTAGCTTCAAATCAATGGAAAGTAGAAGGCGTAGCTTCAAATCCATGCGGAACAAATGGTTATGCTTCAAAAACTTGTGATGTAAGTGATATAGATTCAAATGCAGGCGAAACAAACGAGATAGCTTCAAATCCATGCAAAACACATGATTAAGCTTCAAAACAGTACGAAGTAGAAGGCGTAGCTTCAAATCCATGCGAAACACACGATTAAGCTTCAAATCAATGCGATGTAGTAGGTTCAGCTTCAAATCCATGCCACACATATGATTTAACTTCAAATACTTGCGGTATAAGTGATATAGCTTCAAAAGCAGGAGGAACAAACGAGGTAGCTTCAATTCCATGCGAAACAAATGATTTAGCTTCAAATCAATGCGAAGTAGATGGCTTAGCTTCAAATCCATGCGAAACAAATGGTTTAGCTACAAATAGTTGTGATATACATTATTTAGCTACAACTGCATGCAAACAAACGAGTTTGCATCAAATCCATGCGAAACACACGATTTAGCTTCAAATCAATGCGATGTAGAAGGTTTAGCTTCAAATCCAAGCGAAACACATGATTTAGCTTCAAATACTTGCCATATAAGTTAAACAGATTCAAATACAGGCGAAACGAACGAGTTAGCTTCAAATCCATGCGAAACACATGATTCAGCTGCTAATAAATGCGATGTAGAAGTTATAGCTTCAAATCCATGCCAAACACATGATTTAGCTTCAAATCCACGGGATTGTAGAAGGTTTAGCTTCAAATCCATGCGAAACACATGATTTAGCTTCAAATACTTGCGATATAAGTTAGATAGATTCAAATACAGGCGAAACGAACGAGTTAGCTTCAAATCCATGCGAAAGACATGATTCAGCTGCAAATAAATGCGATGTAGAAGGTTTAGCTTCAAATCCATGCGAAACACACGATTTAGCTTCAAATCCACGGGATGTAGAAGGTTTAGCTTCAAATCCATGCGAAACACATGATTTAGCTGCAAATCAGTGCGAAGTAGTAGGCTCATGTTCAAATCAATGCGATTCAAATGGTTCATCTTCAAATACTTGTGAAAGACATGATTTAGCTTCAACTGCATGCGAAACAAACGATTTAGCTTCAAATCCATGCGAAACACATGATTTAGATTCAAATCAATGCGATGTAGAAGCTTTAGCTTCAAATCCATGCAAAACACGTGATTTAGCTTCTAATTAATGCGAAGTAGAAGGCTTAGCTTCAAATCCATGCGATACAAATGGTTTAGCTTCAAATACTTGTGATATACGTTATTTAGATTTAACTGCATGCGCAACGAACGAGTTAGCTTCAAATCCATGCGAAACACATGATTTAGCTGCAACTCAATGCGATGTACAAGGTTTAGTTTCAAATCCATGCGATGTAGAAGGTTTAGCTTCAAATCCATGCGAAACAAATGATTTAGCTTCAAATCAATGCGAAGTAGAAGGCTTAGCTTCAAATCCATGCGAAACAAATGGTTTAGCTACAAATACTTGTGATATACATTATTTAGCTACAACTGCATGCGAAACAAACGAGTTAGCTTCAAATCCATGCGAAACACATGATTTAGCTTCAAATCAATGCGATGTAGAAGGTTTGGCTTCAAATCCATGCGATACACAAGATTTAGCTTCAAATCAATGCGATGTAGAAGGTTCAGCTTCAAATCCATGCGACACATATGATTTAGCTTCAAATACTTGCGATATAAGTGATATAGCTTCAAAAGCAGGAGGAACAAACGAGGTAGCTTCAATTCTATGCGAAACAAATGATTTAGCATCAAATCAATGGGAAGTAGAAGGCTTAGCTTCAAATCAATGCGAAACAAATGGTGTAGCTACAAATACTTGTGATAAACATGATTTAGCATCAACTGCATGAGAAACAAACGAGTTAGCTTCAAATCCAACCGGAACAATGATTTAGGCTTAAATCAAAGCGAAGTCGAAGGCTTAGCTTCAAATACATGAGAAACAAATGATTTAGCTTCAGATAATTGCTATATAAATGATATAGTTCCAAATGCTGGCGAAACAAACGAGGAAGCTTCAAATCAATGCGAAACACATGATTTAGCTTGAAATACTTGCGATATAAGTGATATAGCTTCAAATGCAGTCGAATCAAACGGGTTAGCTACAAATCCATGTGAAACACATGATTTAGCTTCTAATCAATGCGAAGTAGAAGGCTTAGTTTCAAATCCATGCGGAACACATTATATAGCTGCAAATCAGTGCGAAGTAGAAGGCTTATCTTCAAATCCATGCGATACAAATGGTTTAGATTCAAATAATTGTGATATACATGATTTAGCTTCAGCTGCATTCGAAACAGACGAGTTAGGTTCGAATCCACGCGAAATACATTATTAAGCTTCAAGACAATGCGAATTATAAGGCTTAGCTTCAAATCCATGCGAAACGAATGGTTTAACTTCAAATACTTGCGATATAAGTGGTATAGCTTCAAATGCAGGAGAGACAAATGAGTTAGCTTCAAATCCATGCGAAACACATGTTTTAGCATCAAATACTTGTGATATACGTTATTTAGATTTAACTGCAGGCGAAACGAACGAGTTAGCTTAAAAATCCATGGGATGTAGATGGTTTAGCTTCAAATCCATGCGAAACACATTATTTAGCTGCAAATCAGTGCGAAGTAGAAGGCTCAGGTTCAAATCCATGCTATTCAAATGGTTCATCTTCAAATACTTGTGAATGACATGATTTAGCTTCAACTGCATGCGAAACAAACGCGTTACTTTCAAATACATGCGAAACACATGATTTAGCTGCAAATCAATGCGAAGTAGAAGGCTTATATTCAAATCCATGCGATACAAATTGTTTAGCTTCAAATAATTGTGATATACATGATTTAGCTTCAGCTGCATTCGAAACAGACGAATTAGCTTCTAATCCACGCGAAATACATTATTTAGCTTGAAAACAGTGCGAATTAGAAGGCTTAGCTTCAAGTCCATGCGAAACGAATGATTTAGCTTCAAATACTTGCGAATATAAGGGATACAGCTTCAAATGCATGCGAAACAAACGAGAAAGCTTCAAATACTTGCGATATAAATGAAACAGCTTCAAATGCAGACAAAACAAACGCGTTAGCTTCACATCCGTGCGAAACACATGATTTAGCTTCATATCCAAGGGAAACACATGATTTAGCTTCAAATCAATGCGAAGTAGAAGGCTTATCTTCAAATCCATGCGATACAAATCGTTTAGCTTCAAATACTTGTGATATACATGATTATCTTCAGCTGCATTCGAAACAGACGAATTAGCTTCTAATCCACGCGAAATACGTTATTTAGCTTCAAAACAGTGCGAATTAGAAGCCTTAGCTTCAAATCCATGCGAAACGAATGATTTAGCTTCAAATACTTGCGATATAAATGATACAGATTCAAATGCAGGCGAAACAAACGAGTTATCTTCAAATCCATGCGAAACGAAAGATTTAGCTGTAAATACTTGGGAATATAAGTGATATAGCTTCAACTACAGGCGACACAAACGAGTTAGATTCAAATCCATGCGAAACACATGATTTAGCTTCAAATCAGTGCGATGTAGAAGGTTTAGCTTCAAATTCATGCGAAACAAATGGTTTAGCTACAAATACTTGTGATATACATTATTTAGCTACAACTGCATGCGAAACAAACGAGTTAGCTTCAAATCCATGCGAAACACATGATTTAGCTGCAACTCAATGCGATGTACAAGGTTTAGTTTCAAATCCATGCGATGTAGAAGGTTTAGCTTCAAATCCATGCGAAACAAATGGTTTAGCTTCAAATACTTGTGATATACGTTATTTAGATTTAACTGTATGCGCAACGAACGAGTTAGCTTCAAATCCAAGGGAAACACATGATTTAGCTGCAAATCAATGCGATGTAGAAGGTTTAGCTCCAAATCCATGCGAAACAAATGATTTAGCTTCAAACACTTGGCGTATAAGTGATATAGCTTCAAATGCAGACTAATCAAACGAGTTAGCTTCAAAATTCACGCGATACACATGATTTAGATTCAAATACTTGCGATATAAGTGATGTAGATTCAACTGCTGGCCAAAAGCACGAGTTAGCTTCAAATCCATGCGAAACACATGATTTAGCTGCAAATCAATGCGATGTAGAAGGTTTAGCTTCAAATCCATGCGAAACAAATGATTTAGCTTCAAACACTTGGGGTATAAGTGATATAGCTTCAAATGCAGACTAATCAAACGAGTTAGCTTCAAAATCCACGCGATACACATGATTTAGCTTCAATTACTTGCGATATAATTGATGTAGATTCAACTGCAGGCGAAACGAACGAGTTAGCTTCAAATCCATGCGAAAGACATGATTCAGCATCAAATCAGTGTGAAGTAGAAGGCTTAGCATCAAATCCCATGCGAATCAAATGGTTTAGATTCAAATACTTGTGATATACATGATTTAGCTTCAACTGCATGCGACATAACGAGTTAGCTTCAAATCCATGCGAAACACATGATTCAGATGCAAATCAATGCGATGTAGAAGGTTTAGCTTCAAATCCATGCCAAACACATGATTTAGCTTCAAATCCATGGGATGTAGAAGGTTTAGCTTCAAATCCATGAGAAACAAATGATTTAGCTTCAGATACTTGCGATATAAATAATATAGATTCAACTGCATGCGAAAGAAACGATTCAGCTTCAAATCCAAGGGAAACACATGATTTAATTTCAAATCAATGCGAAGTAAAAGGGTTAGCTTCAAACCCATGCGAAACGAATGATTTAGAACCAAATACTTGCGAATATAAGTGATATAGCTTCAAATGCTGGCGAAACAAACGAGTTAGCTTCAGATCCATGCGAAATACATGATTTAGATTCAAATCAATTCGAAGTAGAAGGCTTTGCTTCAAATCCAAGCGAGACACATGATTTAGCTTCAAATCAGTGCGAAGTAGAAGGCTCAGCTTCAAATCGATGCGAATCTAATGGTTCGGCTTCAAATTCTTGTGAAATACATGATTTAGCTTCAACTGCATGTGAATCAAACGTGTTAGCTTCAAATCCAAGCGAAACAGATGATTTAGCTTCAAATCAATGGAAAGTAGAAGGCGTAGCTTCAAATCCATGCGGAACAAATGGTTATGCTTCAAAAACTTGTGATGTAAGTGATATAGATTCAAATGCAGGCGAAACAAACGAGATAGCTTCAAATCCATGCAAAACACATGATTAAGCTTCAAAACAGTACGAAGTAGAAGGCGTAGCTTCAAATCCATGCGAAACACACGATTAAGCTTCAAATCAATGCGATGTAGTAGGTTCAGCTTCAAATCCATGCCACACATATGATTTAACTTCAAATACTTGCGGTATAAGTGATATAGCTTCAAAAGCAGGAGGAACAAACGAGGTAGCTTCAATTCCATGCGAAACAAATGATTTAGCTTCAAATCAATGCGAAGTAGATGGCTTAGCTTCAAATCCATGCGAAACAAATGGTTTAGCTACAAATACTTGTGATATACATTATTTAGCTACAACTGCATGCGAAACAAACGAGTTAGCTTCAAATCCATGCGAAACACATGATTTAGCTGCAACTCAATGCGATGTACAAGGTTTAGTTTCAAATCCATGCGATGTAGAAGGTTTAGCTTCAAATCCAAGCGAAACACATGATTTAGCTTCAAATACTTGCCATATAAGTTAAACAGATTCAAATACAGGCGAAACGAACGAGTTAGCTTCAAATCCATGCGAAACACATGATTCAGCTGCTAATAAATGCGATGTAGAAGTTATAGCTTCAAATCCATGCCAAACACATGATTTAGCTGCAAATCCACGGGATTGTAGAAGGTTTAGCTTCAAATCCATGCGAAACACATGATTTAGCTTCAAATACTTGCGATATAAGTTAGATAGATTCAAATACAGGCGAAACGAACGAGTTAGCTTCAAATCCATGCGAAAGACATGATTCAGCTGCAAATAAATGCGATGTAGAAGGTTTAGCTTCAAATCCATGCGAAACACACGATTTAGCTTCAAATCCACGGGATGTAGAAGGTTTAGCTTCAAATCCATGCGAAACACATGATTTAGCTGCAAATCAGTGCGAAGTAGTAGGCTCATGTTCAAATCAATGCGATTCAAATGGTTCATCTTCAAATACTTGTGAAAGACATGATTTAGCTTCAACTGCATGCGAAACAAACGATTTAGCTTCAAATCCATGCGAAACACATGATTTAGATTCAAATCAATGCGATGTAGAAGCTTTAGCTTCAAATCCATGCAAAACACGTGATTTAGCTTCTAATTAATGCGAAGTAGAAGGCTTAGCTTCAAATCCATGCGATACAAATGGTTTAGCTTCAAATACTTGTGATATACGTTATTTAGATTTAACTGCATGCGCAACGAACGAGTTAGCTTCAAATCCATGCGAAACACATGATTTAGCTGCAACTCAATGCGATGTACAAGGTTTAGTTTCAAATCCATGCGATGTAGAAGGTTTAGCTTCAAATCCATGCGAAACAAATGATTTAGCTTCAAATCAATGCGAAGTAGAAGGCTTAGCTTCAAATCCATGCGAAACAAATGGTTTAGCTACAAATACTTGTGATATACATTATTTAGCTACAACTGCATGCGAAACAAACGAGTTAGCTTCAAATCCATGCGAAACACATGATTTAGCTTCAAATCAATGCGATGTAGAAGGTTTGGCTTCAAATCCATGCGATACACAAGATTTAGCTTCAAATCAATGCGATGTAGAAGGTTCAGCTTCAAATCCATGCGACACATATGATTTAGCTTCAAATACTTGCGATATAAGTGATATAGCTTCAAAAGCAGGAGGAACAAACGAGGTAGCTTCAATTCTATGCGAAACAAATGATTTAGCATCAAATCAATGGGAAGTAGAAGGCTTAGCTTCAAATCAATGCGAAACAAATGGTGTAGCTACAAATACTTGTGATATAAGTTATTTAGATTTAACTGCATGCGCAACGAACGAGTTAGCTTCAAATCCATGCGAAACAAATGATTTAGCTTCAAACACTTGGCGTATAAGTGATATAGCTTCAAATGCAGACTAATCAAACGAGTTAGCTTCAAAATTCACGCGATACACATGATTTAGATTCAAATACTTGCGATATAAGTGATGTAGATTCAACTGCTGGCCAAAAGCACGAGTTAGCTTCAAATCCATGCGAAACACATGATTTAGCTGCAAATCAATGCGATGTAGAAGGTTTAGCTTCAAATCCATGCGAAACAAATGATTTAGCTTCAAACACTTGGGGTATAAGTGATATAGCTTCAAATGCAGACTAATCAAACGAGTTAGCTTCAAAATCCACGCGATACACATGATTTAGCTTCAATTACTTGCGATATAATTGATGTAGATTCAACTGCAGGCGAAACGAACGAGTTAGCTTCAAATCCATGCGAAAGACATGATTCAGCATCAAATCAGTGTGAAGTAGAAGGCTTAGCATCAAATCCCATGCGAATCAAATGGTTTAGATTCAAATACTTGTGATATACATGATTTAGCTTCAACTGCATGCGACATAAACGAGTTAGCTTCAAATCCATGCGAAACACATGATTCAGATGCAAATCAATGCGATGTAGAAGGTTTAGCTTCAAATCCATGCCAAACACATGATTTAGCTTCAAATCCATGGGATGTAGAAGGTTTAGCTTCAAATCCATGAGAAACAAATGATTTAGCTTCAGATACTTGCGATATAAATAATATAGATTCAACTGCATGCGAAAGAAACGATTCAGCTTCAAATCCAAGGGAAACACATGATTTAATTTCAAATCAATGCGAAGTAAAAGGGTTAGCTTCAAACCCATGCGAAACGAATGATTTAGAACCAAATACTTGCGAATATAAGTGATATAGCTTCAAATGCTGGCGAAACAAACGAGTTAGCTTCAGATCCATGCGAAATACATGATTTAGATTCAAATCAATTCGAAGTAGAAGGCTTTGCTTCAAATCCAAGCGAGACACATGATTTAGCTTCAAATCAGTGCGAAGTAGAAGGCTCAGCTTCAAATCGATGCGAATCTAATGGTTCGGCTTCAAATTCTTGTGAAATACATGATTTAGCTTCAACTGCATGTGAATCAAACGTGTTAGCTTCAAATCCAAGCGAAACAGATGATTTAGCTTCAAATCAATGGAAAGTAGAAGGCGTAGCTTCAAATCCATGCGGAACAAATGGTTATGCTTCAAAAACTTGTGATGTAAGTGATATAGATTCAAATGCAGGCGAAACAAACGAGATAGCTTCAAATCCATGCAAAACACATGATTAAGCTTCAAAACAGTACGAAGTAGAAGGCGTAGCTTCAAATCCATGCGAAACACACGATTAAGCTTCAAATCAATGCGATGTAGTAGGTTCAGCTTCAAATCCATGCCACACATATGATTTAACTTCAAATACTTGCGGTATAAGTGATATAGCTTCAAAAGCAGGAGGAACAAACGAGGTAGCTTCAATTCCATGCGAAACAAATGATTTAGCTTCAAATCAATGCGAAGTAGATGGCTTAGCTTCAAATCCATGCGAAACAAATGGTTTAGCTACAAATACTTGTGATATACATTATTTAGCTACAACTGCATGCGAAACAAACGAGTTAGCTTCAAATCCATGCGAAACACATGATTTAGCTGCAACTCAATGCGATGTACAAGGTTTAGTTTCAAATCCATGCGATGTAGAAGGTTTAGCTTCAAATCCAAGCGAAACACATGATTTAGCTTCAAATACTTGCCATATAAGTTAAACAGATTCAAATACAGGCGAAACGAACGAGTTAGCTTCAAATCCATGCGAAACACATGATTCAGCTGCTAATAAATGCGATGTAGAAGTTATAGCTTCAAATCCATGCCAAACACATGATTTAGCTTCAAATCCACGGGATTGTAGAAGGTTTAGCTTCAAATCCATGCGAAACACATGATTTAGCTTCAAATACTTGCGATATAAGTTAGATAGATTCAAATACAGGCGAAACGAACGAGTTAGCTTCAAATCCATGCGAAAGACATGATTCAGCTGCAAATAAATGCGATGTAGAAGGTTTAGCTTCAAATCCATGCGAAACACACGATTTAGCTTCAAATCCACGGGATGTAGAAGGTTTAGCTTCAAATCCATGCGAAACACATGATTTAGCTGCAAATCAGTGCGAAGTAGTAGGCTCATGTTCAAATCAATGCGATTCAAATGGTTCATCTTCAAATACTTGTGAAAGACATGATTTAGCTTCAACTGCATGCGAAACAAACGATTTAGCTTCAAATCCATGCGAAACACATGATTTAGATTCAAATCAATGCGATGTAGAAGCTTTAGCTTCAAATCCATGCAAAACACGTGATTTAGCTTCTAATTAATGCGAAGTAGAAGGCTTAGCTTCAAATCCATGCGATACAAATGGTTTAGCTTCAAATACTTGTGATATACGTTATTTAGATTTAACTGCATGCGCAACGAACGAGTTAGCTTCAAATCCATGCGAAACACATGATTTAGCTGCAACTCAATGCGATGTACAAGGTTTAGTTTCAAATCCATGCGATGTAGAAGGTTTAGCTTCAAATCCATGCGAAACAAATGATTTAGCTTCAAATCAATGCGAAGTAGAAGGCTTAGCTTCAAATCCATGCGAAACAAATGGTTTAGCTACAAATACTTGTGATATACATTATTTAGCTACAACTGCATGCGAAACAAACGAGTTAGCTTCAAATCCATGCGAAACACATGATTTAGCTTCAAATCAATGCGATGTAGAAGGTTTGGCTTCAAATCCATGCGATACACAAGATTTAGCTTCAAATCAATGCGATGTAGAAGGTTCAGCTTCAAATCCATGCGACACATATGATTTAGCTTCAAATACTTGCGATATAAGTGATATAGCTTCAAAAGCAGGAGGAACAAACGAGGTAGCTTCAATTCTATGCGAAACAAATGATTTAGCATCAAATCAATGGGAAGTAGAAGGCTTAGCTTCAAATCAATGCGAAACAAATGGTGTAGCTACAAATACTTGTGATAAACATGATTTAGCATCAACTGCATGAGAAACAAACGAGTTAGCTTCAAATCCAACCGGAACAATGATTTAGGCTTAAATCAAAGCGAAGTCGAAGGCTTAGCTTCAAATACATGAGAAACAAATGATTTAGCTTCAGATAATTGCTATATAAATGATATAGTTCCAAATGCTGGCGAAACAAACGAGGAAGCTTCAAATCAATGCGAAACACATGATTTAGCTTGAAATACTTGCGATATAAGTGATATAGCTTCAAATGCAGTCGAATCAAACGGGTTAGCTACAAATCCATGTGAAACACATGATTTAGCTTCTAATCAATGCGAAGTAGAAGGCTTAGCTTCAAATCCATGCGGAACACATTATATAGCTGCAAATCAGTGCGAAGTAGAAGGCTTATCTTCAAATCCATGCGATACAAATGGTTTAGATTCAAATAATTGTGATATACATGATTTAGCTTCAGCTGCATTCGAAACAGACGAGTTAGGTTCGAATCCACGCGAAATACATTATTAAGCTTCAAGACAATGCGAATTATAAGGCTTAGCTTCAAATCCATGCGAAACGAATGGTTTAACTTCAAATACTTGCGATATAAGTGGTATAGCTTCAAATGCAGGAGAGACAAATGAGTTAGCTTCAAATCCATGCGAAACACATGTTTTAGCATCAAATACTTGTGATATACGTTATTTAGATTTAACTGCAGGCGAAACGAACGAGTTAGCTTAAAAATCCATGGGATGTAGATGGTTCAGCTTCAAATCCATGCGAAACACATTATTTAGCTGCAAATCAGTGCGAAGTAGAAGGCTCAGGTTCAAATCCATGCTATTCAAATGGTTCATCTTCAAATACTTGTGAATGACATGATTTAGCTTCAACTGCATGCGAAACAAACGCGTTACTTTCAAATACATGCGAAACACATGATTTAGCTGCAAATCAATGCGAAGTAGAAGGCTTATATTCAAATCCATGCGATACAAATTGTTTAGCTTCAAATAATTGTGATATACATGATTTAGCTTCAGCTGCATTCGAAACAGACGAATTAGCTTCTAATCCACGCGAAATACATTATTTAGCTTGAAAACAGTGCGAATTAGAAGGCTTAGCTTCAAGTCCATGCGAAACGAATGATTTAGCTTCAAATACTTGCGAATATAAGGGATACAGCTTCAAATGCATGCGAAACAAACGAGAAAGCTTCAAATACTTGCGATATAAATGAAACAGCTTCAAATGCAGACAAAACAAACGCGTTAGCTTCACATCCGTGCGAAACACATGATTTAGCTTCATATCCAAGGGAAACACATGATTTAGCTTCAAATCAATGCGAAGTAGAAGGCTTATCTTCAAATCCATGCGATACAAATCGTTTAGCTTCAAATACTTGTGATATACATGATTATCTTCAGCTGCATTCGAAACAGACGAATTAGCTTCTAATCCACGCGAAATACGTTATTTAGCTTCAAAACAGTGCGAATTAGAAGCCTTAGCTTCAAATCCATGCGAAACGAATGATTTAGCTTCAAATACTTGCGATATAAATGATACAGATTCAAATGCAGGCGAAACAAACGAGTTATCTTCAAATCCATGCGAAACGAAAGATTTAGCTGTAAATACTTGGGAATATAAGTGATATAGCTTCAACTACAGGCGACACAAACGAGTTAGATTCAAATCCATGCGAAACACATGATTTAGCTTCAAATCAGTGCGATGTAGAAGGTTTAGCTTCAAATCCATGCGAAACAAATGGTTTAGCTACAAATACTTGTGATATACATTATTTAGCTACAACTGCATGCGAAACAAACGAGTTAGCTTCAAATCCATGCGAAACACATGATTTAGCTGCAACTCAATGCGATGTACAAGGTTTAGTTTCAAATCCATGCGATGTAGAAGGTTTAGCTTCAAATCCATGCGAAACAAATGATTTAGCTTCAAATCAATGCGAAGTAGAAGGCTTAGCTTCAAATCCATGCGAAACAAATGGTTTAGCTACAAACACTTGGGATAAAGGTGATATAGCTTCAACTGCATGCGAAACAAACGAGTTACCTTCAAATCCACGCGAAACACATGAATTGGTTCAAATGAATGCGATGTAGAAGGTTTAGCTTCAAATCCAAGCGAAACACATGATTTAGCTTCAAATAGTTGCGATATAAGTGATATAGATTCAAATACAGGCGAAACGAACTAGTTAGCTTCAAATCCATGCGAAACACATGATACATTTGCAAATCAATGCGATGTAGAAGGTTCAGCTTCAAATCCATGCAAAACACGTGATTTAGCTTCCAATTAATGCGAAGTAGAAGGCTTAGCTTCAAATCCATGCGAAACAAATGGTTTAGCTTCAAATACTTGTGATATACGTTATTGAGATTTAACTGTATGCGCAACGAACGAGTTAGCTTCAAATCCATGCGAAACACATGATTTAGCTGCAAATCAATGCGATGTAGAAGGTTTAGCTCCAAATCCATGCGAAACAAATGATTTAGCTTCAAACACTTGGGGTATAAGTGATACAGCTTCAAATGCAGACTAATCAAACGAGTTAGCTTCAAAATCCACGCGATACACATGATTTAGCTTAAAATACTCGCGATATAAGTGATGTAGATTCAACTGCAGGCGAAACGAACGAGTTAGCTTCAAATCCATGCGAAACAAATGATTTAGCTACAAATACTTGTGATATACATTATTTAGCTACAACTGCATGCGAAACAAACGAGTTAGCTTCAAATCCATGCGAAACACATGATTCATTTGCAAATCAAAGCGATGTAGAAGGTTCAGCTTCAAATCCATGCAAAACACGTGATTTAGCTTCCAATTAATACGAAGTAGAAGGCTTAGCTTCAAATCCATGCGAAACAAATGGTTTAGCTTCAAATACTTGTGATATAAGTTATTTAGATTTAACTGCATGCGCAACGAACGAGTTAGCTTCAAATCCATGCGAAACAAATGATTTAGCTTCAAATACTTGTGATATACGTTATTGAGATTTAACTGTATGCGCAACGAACGAGTTAGCTTCAAATCCATGCGAAACACATGGTTTAGCTGCAAATCAATGCGATGCAGAAGGTTTAGCTTCAGTTCTATGCGAAACAAATGAGTTAGCTTGAAATCAATGCGATGTAGAAGGTTTAGCTTCAAATCCATGTGAAACAAATGATTGAGCTTCAAACACTTGGGATAAAGGTGATATAGCTTCAACTGCATGCGAAACAAACGAGTTACCTTCAAATCCACGCGAAACACATGAATTGGTTCAAATGAATGCGATGTAGAAGGTTTAGCTTCAAATCCAAGCGAAACACATGATTTAGCTTCAAATAGTTGCGATATAAGTGATATAGATTCAAATACAGGCGAAACGAACTAGTTAGCTTCAAATCCATGCGAAACACATGATTCATTTGCAAATCAATGCGATGTAGAAGGTGCAGCTTCAAATCCATGCAAAACACGTGATTTAGCTTCCAATTAATGCGAAGTAGAAGGCTTAGCTTCAAATCCATGCGAAACAAATGGTTTAGCTTCAAATACTTGTGATATACGTTATTGAGATTTAACTGTATGCGCAACGAACGAGTTAGCTTAAGAATAAATGCGAAACACATGATTTAGCTGCAAATCAATGCGATGTAGAAGGTTTAGCTCCAAATCCATGCGAAACAAATGATTTAGCTTCAAACACTTGGGGTATAAGTGATATAGCTTCAAATGCAGACTAATCAAACGAGTTAGCTTCAAAATCCACGCGATACACATGATTTAGCTTCAAATACTCGCGATATAAGTGATGTAGATTCAACTGCAGGCGAAACGAACGAGTTAGCTTCAAATCCATGCGAAACACATGATATAGATTCAAATCAATGCGATGTAGAAGGTTTAGCTTCGGATCCATGCGATACACAAGATTTAGCTTCAAATCAATTCGATGTAGAAGGTTCAGCTTCAAATCCATGCGACACATATGATTTAGCTTCATATACTTGCGATATAAATGATATAGCTCCATATGCAGGCGAATCGAACGAGTTAGCTTCAAAATCCATGCGATACACATGATTTAGCTTCAAATACTTGCGATATAAGTGATGTAGATTCAACTGCAGGCGAAACGAACGAGTTAGCTTCAAATCCATGCGAAACACATGATTTAGCTTAAAATCAATGCGATGTAGAAGGTTTAGCTACAAATCCATGCGAAACAAATGATTGAGCTTCAAACATTTGAGATATAGGTGGTATAGCTCCAACTGCATGCGAAACAAACGAGTTACCTTCAAATCCACGCGAAACACGTGACTTGGTTCAAATGAATGCGATGTCGAAGGTTTAGCTTCAAATCCAAGCGAAACACATGATTTAGCTTCAAATACTTGCGATATGAGTGATATAGATTCAAATACAGGCGAAACGAACGAGTTAGCTTCAAATCCATGCGAAACACATGATTCATTTGCAAATCAATGCGATGTAGAATGTTCAGCATCAAATCCATGCAAAACACGTGATTTAGCTTCCAATTAATGCGAAGGAGAAGGCTTAGCTTCAAATCCATGCGAAACAAATGGTTTAGCTTCAAATACTTGTGATATACGTTATTTAGATTTAACTGTATGCGCAACGAACGAGTTAGCTTCAAATCCAAGGGAAACACATGATTTAGCTGCAAATCAATGCGATGTAGAAGGTTTAGCTCCAAATCCATGCGAAACAAATGATTTAGCTTCAAACACTTGGCGTATAAGTGATATAGCTTCAAATGCAGACTAATCAAACGAGTTAGCTTCAAAATCCACGCGATACACATGATTTAGATTCAAATACTTGCGATATAAGTGATGTAGATTCAACTGCTGGCCAAAAGAACGAGTTAGCTTCAAATCCATGCGAAACACATGATTTAGCTGCAAATCAATGCGATGTAGAAGGTTTAGCTTCAAATCCATGCGAAACAAATGATTTAGCTTCAAACACTTGGGGTATAAGTGATATAGCTTCAAATGCAGACTAATCAAACGAGTTAGCTTCAAAATCCACGCGATACACATGATTTAGCTTCAATTACTTGCGATATAATTGATGTAGATTCAACTGCAGGCGAAACGAACGAGTTAGCTTCAAATCCATGCGAAAGACATGATTCAGCATCAAATCAGTGTGAAGTAGAAGGCTTAGCATCAAATCCCATGCGAATCAAATGGTTTAGATTCAAATACTTGTGATATACATGATTTAGCTTCAACTGCATGCGACATAAACGAGTTAGCTTCAAATCCATGCGAAACACATGATTCAGATGCAAATCAATGCGATGTAGAAGGTTTAGCTTCAAATCCATGCCAAACACATGATTTAGCTTCAAATCCATGGGATGTAGAAGGTTTAGCTTCAAATCCATGAGAAACAAATGATTTAGCTTCAGATACTTGCGATATAAATAATATAGATTCAACTGCATGCGAAAGAAACGATTCAGCTTCAAATCCAAGGGAAACACATGATTTAATTTCAAATCAATGCGAAGTAAAAGGGTTAGCTTCAAACCCATGCGAAACGAATGATTTAGAACCAAATACTTGCGAATATAAGTGATATAGCTTCAAATGCTGGCGAAACAAACGAGTTAGCTTCAGATCCATGCGAAATACATGATTTAGATTCAAATCAATTCGAAGTAGAAGGCTTTGCTTCAAATCCAAGCGAGACACATGATTTAGCTTCAAATCAGTGCGAAGTAGAAGGCTCAGCTTCAAATCGATGCGAATCTAATGGTTCGGCTTCAAATTCTTGTGAAATACATGATTTAGCTTCAACTGCATGTGAATCAAACGTGTTAGCTTCAAATCCAAGCGAAACAGATGATTTAGCTTCAAATCAATGGAAAGTAGAAGGCGTAGCTTCAAATCCATGCGGAACAAATGGTTATGCTTCAAAAACTTGTGATGTAAGTGATATAGATTCAAATGCAGGCGAAACAAACGAGATAGCTTCAAATCCATGCAAAACACATGATTAAGCTTCAAAACAGTACGAAGTAGAAGGCGTAGCTTCAAATCCATGCGAAACACACGATTAAGCTTCAAATCAATGCGATGTAGTAGGTTCAGCTTCAAATCCATGCCACACATATGATTTAACTTCAAATACTTGCGGTATAAGTGATATAGCTTCAAAAGCAGGAGGAACAAACGAGGTAGCTTCAATTCCATGCGAAACAAATGATTTAGCTTCAAATCAATGCGAAGTAGATGGCTTAGCTTCAAATCCATGCGAAACAAATGGTTTAGCTACAAATAGTTGTGATATACATTATTTAGCTACAACTGCATGCAAACAAACGAGTTTGCATCAAATCCATGCGAAACACACGATTTAGCTTCAAATCAATGCGATGTAGAAGGTTTAGCTTCAAATCCAAGCGAAACACATGATTTAGCTTCAAATACTTGCCATATAAGTTAAACAGATTCAAATACAGGCGAAACGAACGAGTTAGCTTCAAATCCATGCGAAACACATGATTCAGCTGCTAATAAATGCGATGTAGAAGTTATAGCTTCAAATCCATGCCAAACACATGATTTAGCTTCAAATCCACGGGATTGTAGAAGGTTTAGCTTCAAATCCATGCGAAACACATGATTTAGCTTCAAATACTTGCGATATAAGTTAGATAGATTCAAATACAGGCGAAACGAACGAGTTAGCTTCAAATCCATGCGAAAGACATGATTCAGCTGCAAATAAATGCGATGTAGAAGGTTTAGCTTCAAATCCATGCGAAACACACGATTTAGCTTCAAATCCACGGGATGTAGAAGGTTTAGCTTCAAATCCATGCGAAACACATGATTTAGCTGCAAATCAGTGCGAAGTAGTAGGCTCATGTTCAAATCAATGCGATTCAAATGGTTCATCTTCAAATACTTGTGAAAGACATGATTTAGCTTCAACTGCATGCGAAACAAACGATTTAGCTTCAAATCCATGCGAAACACATGATTTAGATTCAAATCAATGCGATGTAGAAGCTTTAGCTTCAAATCCATGCAAAACACGTGATTTAGCTTCTAATTAATGCGAAGTAGAAGGCTTAGCTTCAAATCCATGCGATACAAATGGTTTAGCTTCAAATACTTGTGATATACGTTATTTAGATTTAACTGCATGCGCAACGAACGAGTTAGCTTCAAATCCATGCGAAACACATGATTTAGCTGCAACTCAATGCGATGTACAAGGTTTAGTTTCAAATCCATGCGATGTAGAAGGTTTAGCTTCAAATCCATGCGAAACAAATGATTTAGCTTCAAATCAATGCGAAGTAGAAGGCTTAGCTTCAAATCCATGCGAAACAAATGGTTTAGCTACAAATACTTGTGATATACATTATTTAGCTACAACTGCATGCGAAACAAACGAGTTAGCTTCAAATCCATGCGAAACACATGATTTAGCTTCAAATCAATGCGATGTAGAAGGTTTGGCTTCAAATCCATGCGATACACAAGATTTAGCTTCAAATCAATGCGATGTAGAAGGTTCAGCTTCAAATCCATGCGACACATATGATTTAGCTTCAAATACTTGCGATATAAGTGATATAGCTTCAAAAGCAGGAGGAACAAACGAGGTAGCTTCAATTCTATGCGAAACAAATGATTTAGCATCAAATCAATGGGAAGTAGAAGGCTTAGCTTCAAATCAATGCGAAACAAATGGTGTAGCTACAAATACTTGTGATATAAGTTATTTAGATTTAACTGCATGCGCAACGAACGAGTTAGCTTCAAATCCATGCGAAACAAATGATTTAGCTTCAAACACTTGGCGTATAAGTGATATAGCTTCAAATGCAGACTAATCAAACGAGTTAGCTTCAAAATTCACGCGATACACATGATTTAGATTCAAATACTTGCGATATAAGTGATGTAGATTCAACTGCTGGCCAAAAGCACGAGTTAGCTTCAAATCCATGCGAAACACATGATTTAGCTGCAAATCAATGCGATGTAGAAGGTTTAGCTTCAAATCCATGCGAAACAAATGATTTAGCTTCAAACACTTGGGGTATAAGTGATATAGCTTCAAATGCAGACTAATCAAACGAGTTAGCTTCAAAATCCACGCGATACACATGATTTAGCTTCAATTACTTGCGATATAATTGATGTAGATTCAACTGCAGGCGAAACGAACGAGTTAGCTTCAAATCCATGCGAAAGACATGATTCAGCATCAAATCAGTGTGAAGTAGAAGGCTTAGCATCAAATCCCATGCGAATCAAATGGTTTAGATTCAAATACTTGTGATATACATGATTTAGCTTCAACTGCATGCGACATAAACGAGTTAGCTTCAAATCCATGCGAAACACATGATTCAGATGCAAATCAATGCGATGTAGAAGGTTTAGCTTCAAATCCATGCCAAACACATGATTTAGCTTCAAATCCATGGGATGTAGAAGGTTTAGCTTCAAATCCATGAGAAACAAATGATTTAGCTTCAGATACTTGCGATATAAATAATATAGATTCAACTGCATGCGAAAGAAACGATTCAGCTTCAAATCCAAGGGAAACACATGATTTAATTTCAAATCAATGCGAAGTAAAAGGGTTAGCTTCAAACCCATGCGAAACGAATGATTTAGAACCAAATACTTGCGAATATAAGTGATATAGCTTCAAATGCTGGCGAAACAAACGAGTTAGCTTCAGATCCATGCGAAATACATGATTTAGATTCAAATCAATTCGAAGTAGAAGGCTTTGCTTCAAATCCAAGCGAGACACATGATTTAGCTTCAAATCAGTGCGAAGTAGAAGGCTCAGCTTCAAATCGATGCGAATCTAATGGTTCGGCTTCAAATTCTTGTGAAATACATGATTTAGCTTCAACTGCATGTGAATCAAACGTGTTAGCTTCAAATCCAAGCGAAACAGATGATTTAGCTTCAAATCAATGGAAAGTAGAAGGCGTAGCTTCAAATCCATGCGGAACAAATGGTTATGCTTCAAAAACTTGTGATGTAAGTGATATAGATTCAAATGCAGGCGAAACAAACGAGATAGCTTCAAATCCATGCAAAACACATGATTAAGCTTCAAAACAGTACGAAGTAGAAGGCGTAGCTTCAAATCCATGCGAAACACACGATTAAGCTTCAAATCAATGCGATGTAGTAGGTTCAGCTTCAAATCCATGCCACACATATGATTTAACTTCAAATACTTGCGGTATAAGTGATATAGCTTCAAAAGCAGGAGGAACAAACGAGGTAGCTTCAATTCCATGCGAAACAAATGATTTAGCTTCAAATCAATGCGAAGTAGATGGCTTAGCTTCAAATCCATGCGAAACAAATGGTTTAGCTACAAATACTTGTGATATACATTATTTAGCTACAACTGCATGCGAAACAAACGAGTTAGCTTCAAATCCATGCGAAACACATGATTTAGCTGCAACTCAATGCGATGTACAAGGTTTAGTTTCAAATCCATGCGAT
The DNA here is from genome assembly GCF_051020955.1 of Megalopta genalis. Classification (NCBI taxonomy): domain Eukaryota; kingdom Metazoa; phylum Arthropoda; class Insecta; order Hymenoptera; family Halictidae; genus Megalopta; species Megalopta genalis. The sequence goes on from NW_027477916.1 coordinate 45,317, forward strand.
GTAGAAGGTTTAGCTTCAAATCCAAGCGAAACACATGATTTAGCTTCAAATACTTGCCATATAAGTTAAACAGATTCAAATACAGGCGAAACGAACGAGTTAGCTTCAAATCCATGCGAAACACATGATTCAGCTGCTAATAAATGCGATGTAGAAGTTATAGCTTCAAATCCATGCCAAACACATGATTTAGCTTCAAATCCACGGGATTGTAGAAGGTTTAGCTTCAAATCCAACACATGATTTAGCTTCAAATACTTGCGATATAGTTAGATAGATTCAAATACAGGCGAACGAACGAGTTAGCTTCAAATCCATGCGAAAGACATGATTCAGCTGCAAATAAATGCGATTGTAGAAGGTTTAGCTTCAAATCCATGCGAAACACACGATTTAGCTTCAAATCCACGGGATGTAGAAGGTTTAGCTTCAAATCCATGCGAAACACATGATTTAGCTGCAAATCAGTGCGTAGTAGTAGGCTCATGTTCAAATCAATGCGATTCAAATGGTTCATCTTCAATACTTGTGAAAGACATGATTTAGCTCAACTGCATGCGAAACAAACGATTTAGCTTCAATCCATGCGAAACACATGATTTAGATTCAAATCAATGCGATGTAGAAGCTTTAGCTTCAAATCCATGCAAAACACGTGATTTAGCTTCTAATTATGCGAAGTAGAAGGCTTAGCTTCAAATCCATGCGATACAAATGGTTTAGCTTCAAATACTTGTGATATACGTTATTTAGATTTAACTGCATGCGCAACGAACGAGTTAGCTTCAAATCCATGCGAAACACATGATTTAGCTGCAACTCAATGCGATGTACAGGTTTAGTTTCAAATCCATGCGATGTAGAAGGTTTAGCTTCAAATCCATGCGAAACAAATGATTTAGCTTCAAATCAATGCGAAGTAGAAGGCTTAGCTCAAATCCATGCGAAACAAATGGTTTAGCTACAACACATGGGATAAAGGTGATATAGCTTCAACTGCATGCGAAACAACGAGTTACCTTCAATCCACGCGAAACACATGAATTGGTTCAAATGAATGCGATGTAGAAGTTTAGCTTCAAATCCAAGCGAAACACATGATTTAGCTTCAAATAGTTGCGATATAAGTGATATAGATTCAAATACAGGCGAAACGAACTAGTTAGCTTCAAATCCATGCGAAACACATGATACATTTGCAAATCAATGCGATGTAGAAGGTTCAGCTTCAAATCCATGCAAAACACGTGATTTAGCTTCCAATTAATGCGAAGTAGAAGGCTTAGCTTCAAATCCATGCGAAACAATGGTTTAGCATGGTTTAGCTTCAAATACTTGTGATATACGTTATTGAGATTTAACTGTATGCGCAACGAACGAGTTAGCTTCAAATCCATGCGAAACACATGATTTAGCTGCAAATCAATGCGATGTAGAAGGTTTAGCTCCAAATCCATGCGAAACAAATGATTTAGCTTCAAACACTTGGGGTATAAGTGATACAGCTTCAAATGCAGACTAATCAAACGAGTTAGCTTCAAAATCCACGCGATACACATGATTTAGCTTAAAATACTCGCGATATAAGTGATGTAGATTCAACTGCAGGCGAAACGAACGAGTTAGCTTCAAATCCATGCGAAACAAATGATTTAGCTACAAATACTTGTGATATACATTATTTAGCTACAACTGCATGCGAAACAAACGAGTTAGCTTCAAATCCATGCGAAACACATGATTCATTTGCAAATCAAAGCGATGTAGAAGGTTCAGCTTCAAATCCATGCAAAACACGTGATTTAGCTTCCAATTAATACGAAGTAGAAGGCTTAGCTTCAAATCCATGCGAAACAAATGGTTTAGCACAAATACTTGTGATATAAGTTATTTAGATTTAACTGCATGCGCAACGAACGAGTTAGCTTCAAATCCATGCGAAACAAATGATTTAGCTTCAAACACTTGGCGTATAAGTGATATAGCTTCAAATGCAGACTAATCAAACGAGTTAGCTTCAAAATTCACGCGATACACATGATTTAGATTCAAATACTTGCGATACAAGTGATGTAGATTCAACTGCTGGCCAAAAGCACGAGTTAGCTTCAAATCCATGCGAAACACATGATTTAGCTGCAAATCAATGCGATGTAGAAGGTTTAGCTTCAAATCCATGCGAAACAAATGATTTAGCTTCAAACACTTGGGGTATAAGTGATATAGCTTCAAATGCAGACTAATCAAACGAGTTAGCTTCAAAATCCACGCGATACACATGATTTAGCTTCAATTACTTGCGATATAATTGATGTAGATTCAACTGCAGGCGAAACGAACGAGTTAGCTTCAAATCCATGCGAAAGACATGATTCAGCATCAAATCAGTGTGAAGTAGAAGGCTTAGCATCAAATCCCATGCGAATCAAATGGTTTAGATTCAAATACTTGTGATATACATGATTTAGCTTCAACTGCATGCGACATAAACGAGTTAGCTTCAAATCCATGCGAAACACATGATTCAGATGCAAATCAATGCGATGTAGAAGGTTTAGCTTCAAATCCATGCCAAACACATGATTTAGCTTCAAATCCATGGGATGTAGAAGGTTTAGCTTCAAATCCATGAGAAACAAATGATTTAGCTTCAGATACTTGCGATATAAATAATATAGATTCAACTGCATGCGAAAGAAACGATTCAGCTTCAAATCCAAGGGAAACACATGATTTAATTTCAAATCAATGCGAAGTAAAAGGGTTAGCTTCAAACCCATGCGAAACGAATGATTTAGAACCAAATACTTGCGAATATAAGTGATATAGCTTCAAATGCTGGCGAAACAAACGAGTTAGCTTCAGATCCATGCGAAATACATGATTTAGATTCAAATCAATTCGAAGTAGAAGGCTTTGCTTCAAATCCAAGCGAGACACATGATTTAGCTTCAAATCAGTGCGAAGTAGAAGGCTCAGCTTCAAATCGATGCGAATCTAATGGTTCGGCTTCAAATTCTTGTGAAATACATGATTTAGCTTCAACTGCATGTGAATCAAACGTGTTAGCTTCAAATCCAAGCGAAACAGATGATTTAGCTTCAAATCAATGGAAAGTAGAAGGCGTAGCTTCAAATCCATGCGGAACAAATGGTTATGCTTCAAAAACTTGTGATGTAAGTGATATAGATTCAAATGCAGGCGAAACAAACGAGATAGCTTCAAATCCATGCAAAACACATGATTAAGCTTCAAAACAGTACGAAGTAGAAGGCGTAGCTTCAAATCCATGCGAAACACACGATTAAGCTTCAAATCAATGCGATGTAGTAGGTTCAGCTTCAAATCCATGCCACACATATGATTTAACTTCAAATACTTGCGGTATAAGTGATATAGCTTCAAAAGCAGGGAGGAACAAACGAGGTAGCTTCAATTCCATGCGAAACAAATGATTTAGCTTCAAATCAATGCGAAGTAGATGGCTTAGCTTCAAATCCATGCGAAACAAATGGTTTAGCTACAAATACTTGTGATATACATTATTTAGCTACAACTGCATGCGAAACAAACGAGTTAGCTTCAAATCCATGCGAAACACATGATTTAGCTGCAACTCAATGCGATGTACAAGGTTTAGTTTCAAATCCATGCGATGTAGAAGGTTTAGCTTCAAATCCAAGCGAAACACATGATTTAGCTTCAAATACTTGCCATATAAGTTAAACAGATTCAAATACAGGCGAAACGAACGAGTTAGCTTCAAATCCATGCGAAACACATGATTCAGCTGCTAATAAATGCGATGTAGAAGTTATAGCTTCAAATCCATGCCAAACACATGATTTAGCTTCAAATCCACGGGATTGTAGAAGGTTTAGCTTCAAATCCATGCGAAACACATGATTTAGCTTCAAATACTTGCGATATAAGTTAGATAGATTCAAATACAGGCGAAACGAACGAGTTAGCTTCAAATCCATGCGAAAGACATGATTCAGCTGCAAATAAATGCGATGTAGAAGGTTTAGCTTCAAATCCATGCGAAACACACGATTTAGCTTCAAATCCACGGGATGTAGAAGGTTTAGCTTCAAATCCATGCGAAACACATGATTTAGCTGCAAATCAGTGCGAAGTAGTAGGCTCATGTTCAAATCAATGCGATTCAAATGGTTCATCTTCAAATACTTGTGAAAGACATGATTTAGCTTCAACTGCATGCGAAACAAACGATTTAGCTTCAAATCCATGCGAAACACATGATTTAGATTCAAATCAATGCGATGTAGAAGCTTTAGCTTCAAATCCATGCAAAACACGTGATTTAGCTTCTAATTAATGCGAAGTAGAAGGCTTAGCTTCAAATCCATGCGATACAAATGGTTTAGCTTCAAATACTTGTGATATACGTTATTTAGATTTAACTGCATGCGCAACGAACGAGTTAGCTTCAAATCCATGCGAAACACATGATTTAGCTGCAACTCAATGCGATGTACAAGGTTTAGTTTCAAATCCATGCGATGTAGAAGGTTTAGCTTCAAATCCATGCGAAACAAATGATTTAGCTTCAAATCAATGCGAAGTAGAAGGCTTAGCTTCAAATCCATGCGAAACAAATGGTTTAGCTACAAATACTTGTGATATACATTATTTAGCTACAACTGCATGCGAAACAAACGAGTTAGCTTCAAATCCATGCGAAACACATGATTTAGCTTCAAATCAATGCGATGTAGAAGGTTTGGCTTCAAATCCATGCGATACACAAGATTTAGCTTCAAATCAATGCGATGTAGAAGGTTCAGCTTCAAATCCATGCGACACATATGATTTAGCTTCAAATACTTGCGATATAAGTGATATAGCTTCAAAAGCAGGAGGAACAAACGAGGTAGCTTCAATTCTATGCGAAACAAATGATTTAGCATCAAATCAATGGAAGTAGAAGGCTTAGCTTCAAATCAATGCGAAACAAATGGTGTAGCTACAAATACTTGTGATAAACATGATTTAGCATCAACTGCATGAGAAACAAACGAGTTAGCTTCAAATCCAACCGGAACAATGATTTAGGCTTAAATCAAAGCGAAGTCGAAGGCTTAGCTTCAAATACATGAGAAACAAATGATTTAGCTTCAGATAATTGCTATATAAATGATATAGTTCCAAATGCTGGAGAAACAAACGAGGAAGCTTCAAATCAATGCGAAACACATGATTTAGCTTGAAATACTTGCGATATAAGTGATATAGCTTCAAATGCAGTCGAATCAAACGGGTTAGCTACAAATCCATGTGAAACACATGATTTAGCTTCTAATCAATGCGAAGTAGAAGGCTTAGCTTCAAATCCATGCGGAACACATTATATAGCTGCAAATCAGTGCGAAGTAGAAGGCTTATCTTCAAATCCATGCGATACAAATGGTTTAGATTCAAATAATTGTGATATACATGATTTAGCTTCAGCTGCATTCGAAACAGACGAGTTAGGTTCGAATCCACGCGAAATACATTATTAAGCTTCAAGACAATGCGAATTATAAGGCTTAGCTTCAAATCCATGCGAAACGAATGGTTTAACTTCAAATACTTGCGATATAAGTGGTATAGCTTCAAATGCAGGAGAGACAAATGAGTTAGCTTCAAATCCATGCGAAACACATGTTTTAGCATCAAATACTTGTGATATACGTTATTTAGATTTAACTGCAGGCGAAACGAACGAGTTAGCTTAAAAATCCATGGGATGTAGATGGTTCAGCTTCAAATCCATGCGAAACACATTATT
>NW_027477917.1:0-51070 GCF_051020955.1 Megalopta genalis
CATGCGAAACGAAAGATTTAGATTCAAATACTTGCGAATATAAGTGATATAGCTTCAAATCCAGGCGAAACAAATGAGTTAGCTACAAATCCATGTGAAACATATGATTTAGCTTCAAATGAATGCGGAGTAGAAGACTTAGCTTCAAATCCATGCGAAACGAATGATTTACCTTCAAATACTTGCCTTATAAATGATATAGCTTCAAATACAGGCGAAACAAACGAGTTAGCTTCAAATCCAAGCGAAACACATGATTTAGCTTCAAATACTTGCCTTATAAATGATATAGCTTCAATTGCAGGCGAAAACAAGCCAGTTAACTACAAATCCATGCGAAACAAATGATTTATCTTCAAATCAATGCGAAGTAGAAGGCTTAGCTTCAATTCCATGCGAAACAAATGGTTTAGCTTCAAATGCTTGCGATATAAATGATATAGCTTCAAATGCAGGCGGAACAAACGAGTTAGCTTTAAATCCAAGCGAAACACATGATTTAGTTTCAAATCAGTGCCAAGTGGAAGGCTTAGCTTCAAATCAATGCGGAAGAAATGGTTTAGATTCAGATACTTGTAATAAACATGATTTAGCTTCCACTGCATTCGAAACAAACGAGTTAGTTTCAAATCCAAGCGAAACACATGATTTAGTTTCAAATTAATGCGAAGTAGAAGGCTTAGCTTCAAATCCATGCGAAACGAATGGTTTAGCTTCAAATGCTTGCGATACAAATGATATAGCTTCAAATGCAGGCGAAACAAACGAGTTAGCATCAAATCCACGTGAAACACATGATTTAGCTTGAAATCAATGCGAAGTAGAAGACTTAGCATCAAATCTATACGGAACAAATGGTTAGCCTCAAATACTTGTGATATACATGATTTAGCTTCAACTGCATGCGAAACTACTGAGTTAGCTTCAAATCCAAGCGGAACACATGATTTAGCTTCAAATACTTGCCATATAAATGATATAGCTTCAATTGCAGGCGAAACAAACGAGTTAGCTATAAATCCATGTGAAACAAATGATTTAGCTTCAAATCAATGCTAACTAGAAGGCTTAGCTTCAAATCCATGCGAAACGAATGATTTAGCTTCAAATACTTGCCTTATAAATGATATAGCTTCAAATGCAGGCGACACAAACGCGTTAGCTTCAAATCCAAGCGATACACATGATTTAGCTTCAAATGAATGCGTAGTAGAAGACTTAGCTTCAAATCTATGCGGAACAAACGGTTTAGCCTCAAATACTTGTGATATACATGATTTAGCTTCAACTGCATGCGAAACAACTGAGTTAGCTTCAAATCCAAGCGAAACACATGATTTAGATTCAAATACTTGCCTTATAAATGATATAGCTTCAAGTGCAGGCGAAACAAACGAGTTAGCTATAAATCCATGTGAAACACATGATTTAGCTTGAAATCAATGCGAAGTAGAAGACTTAGCTTCAAATCTATGCGGAACAAATGGTTTAGCCTCAAATACTTGTGATATACATGATTTAGCTTCAACTGCATGCGAAACTACTGAGCTAGCTTCAAATCCAAGCGGAACACATGATTTAGCATCAAATACTTGCCATATAAATGATTATAGCTTCAATTGCAGGCGAAACAAACCAGTTAACTTCAATTCCATGCGAAACAAATGATTTAGCTTCAAATCAATGCTAAGTAGAAGGCTTAGCTTCAAATCCATGCGAGACGAATGATTTAGCTTCAAATACTTGCCTTATAAATGATATAGCTTCAAATGCTGGCGACACAAACGAGTTAGCTTCAAATCCAAGCGAAACACATTATTTAGCTTCAAATGAATGCGGAGTAGAAGACTTAGCTTCAAATCTATGCGGAACAAATGGTTTAGCCTCAAATACTTGTGATATACATGATTTAGCTTCAACTGCATGCGAAACAACTGAGTTAGCTACAGATCCAAGCGAAACACATGATTTAGCTTCAAATCAATGCGAAGTAGAAGGCTTAGCTTCAAATCCATGCGAAACGTATGGTTTAGCTTCAAATGCTTGCGATATAAATGATATCGCTTCAAATGCAGGCGGAACACACGAGTTAGCTTTAAATCCATGCGAAACACATGATTTAGCTTCCAATCAATGCAAAGTAGAAGGCTTAGCTTCAAATCCATGCGAAACAGATAGTTTAGCTTCAAATAATTGCGATAAACATGATTTAGCTTCCTCTGCATGCGAAACAAACGAGTTAGCTACAAATCCATGCGAAACACATGATTTAGCTCCATTCAATTCAATGCAAAGTAGAAGGCTTATCTTCTAATCCATGCGGAACAAATGGATTAGCTACAAATACTTGTGATAGACATGATTTAGCTTCAACTGCATGCGAAACAAACGAATTAGCTTCAAATCCAAGCGTAACACATGATTAAGCTTCAAATGCATGTGAAACACATGATTTAGCTTCAAATACTTGCCGTATAAATGATATAGCTTCAAGTGCAGGCGAACAAACGAGTTAGCAACAAATCCATGCAAAACACATGATTAAGCTTCAATCAATTCGAAGTAGAAGGCTTAGATTCAAATCCATGCGAAATGAAAGTTTTATATTCAAATACTTGCGAATATATGTGATATAGCTTCAAATGCAGGCGAAACAAACGAGTTAGCTTCAAATCCAAGCGAAACACATGATTTAGCTTCAAATACTTGCCTTATAAATGATATAGCTTCAACTGCAGGCGAAACAAACCAGTTAACTACAAACCATGCGAACAAATGATTTATCTTCAAATCAATGCGAAGTAGAAGGCTTAGCTTCAAATCCATGCGAAACGAATGGTTTAGCTTCAAATGCTTGCGATATAAATGATATAGCTTCAAATGCAGGCGGAACAAACGAGTTAGCTTTAAATCCAAGCGAAACGCATGATTTAGTTTCAAATCAGTGCCAAGTGGAAGGCTTAGCTTCAAATCAATGCGGAAGAAATGGTTTAGATTCAGATACTTGTAATAAACATGATTTAGCTTCCACTGCATTCGAAACAAACGAGTTAGCTTCAAATCCAAGCGAAACACATGAGTTAGTTTCAAATTAATGCGAAGTAGAAGGCTTAGCTTCAAATCCATGCGATATGAATGGTTTAGCTTCAAATGCTTGCGATATAAATGATATAGCTTCAAATGCAGGCGGAACACACGAGTTAGCTTTAAATCCAAGCGAAACACATGATTTAGTTTCAAATCAGTGCGAAGTAGAAGGCTTAGCTTCAAATCAATGCGAAACAAATGGTTTAGATTCAGATACTTGTGATAAACATGATTTAGCTTCCTCTGCATGCGAAACAAACGAGTTAGCTTCAAATCCATGCGAAACACATGATTTAGCTTCCAATCAATGCAAAGTAGAAGGCTTATCTTCTAATCCATGCGGAACAAATGGATTAGCTACAAATACTTGTGATAGACATGATTTAGCTTCAACTGCATGCGAAACAAACGAATAGCTTCAAATCCAAGCGTAACACATGATTAAGCTTCAATGCATGTGAAACACATGATTTAGCTTCAAATACTTGCCGTATAAATGATATAGCTTCAAGTGCAGGCGAAACAAACGAGTTAGCAACAAATCCATGCAAAACACATGATTAAGCTTCAAATCAATTCGAAGTAGAAGGCTTAGATTCAAATCATGCGAAATGAAAGTTTTATATTCAAATACTTGCGAATATAAGTGATATAGCTTCAAATGCAGGCGAAACAAACGAGTTAGCTTCAAATCCAAGCGAAACACATGATTTAGCTTCAAATACTTGCCTTATAAATGATATAGCTTCAATTGCAGGCGAAACAAACCAGTTAACTACAAATCCATGCGAAACAAATGATTTATCTTCAAATCAATGCGAAGTAGAAGGCTTAGCTTCAATCCATGCGAAACGAATGGTTTAGCTTCAAATGCTTGCGATATAAATGATATAGCTTCAAATGCAGGCGGAACAAACGAGTTAGCTTTAAATCCAAGCGAAACGCATGATTTAGTTTCAAATCAGTGCCAAGTGGAAGGCTTAGCTTCAAATCAATGCGGAAGAAATGGTTTAGATTCAGATACTTGTAATAAACATGATTTAGCTTCCACTGCATTCGAAACAAACGAGTTAGCTTCAAATCCAAGCGAAACACATGATTTAGTTTCAAATTAATGCGAAGTAGAAGGCTTAGCTTCAAATCCATGCGATACGAATGGTTAGCTTCAAATGCTTGCGAATATAAGTGATATAGCTTCAAATGCAGGCGAAACAAACGAGTTAGCTACAAATCCATGCGAAACAAATGATTTAGCTTCAAATCAATGCTAAGTAGAAGGCTTAGCTTCAAATCCATGCGAACGAATGATTTAGCTTCAAATACTTGCCTTATAGATGATATAGCTTCAAATGCTGGCGACACAAACGAGTTAGCTTCAAATCCAAGCGAAACACATGATTTAGCCTCAAATGAATGCGGAGTAGAAGACTTAGCTTCAAATCTATGCGGAACAATGGTTTAGCCTCAAATACTTGTGATATACATGATTTAGCTTCAACTGCATGCGAAACAACTGAGTTAGCTTCAAATCCAAGCGAAACACATGATTTAGATTCAAATACTTGCCTTATAAATGATATAGCTTCAAATGCAGGCGAAACAAACGAGTATCTACAAATCCATGTGAAACACATGATTTAGCTTGAAATCAATGCGAAGTAGAAGACTTAGCTTCAAATCCATGCGAAAAGAATGATTTAGCTTCAAATACCTGCCTTATAAATGATATAGCTTCAAATGCAGGCGAAACAAACGAGTTAGCTTCAATCCAAGCGAAACACATGATTTAGCTTCAAATGAATGTGGAGTAGAAGACTTAGCTTCAAATCCATGCGAAACGAATGATTTAGCTTCAAATACTTGCCTTATAAATGATATAGCTTCAAATGCATGCGAAACAAACGTGTTAGCTTCAAATCCAAGCGATACACATGATTTAGCTTCAAATGAATGCGGAGTAGAAGACTTAGCTTCAAATCCATGCGAAACGAATGATTTACCTTCAAACACTTGCCTTATAAATGATATAGCTTCAAATGCAGGCGACACAAACGAGTTAGCTTCAAATCAAGCGAAACACATGATTTAGCTTCAAATGCATGCGGAGTAGAAGATTTAGCTTCAAATCTATGCGGAACAAATGGTTTAGCCTCAAATACTTGTGATATACATGATTTAGCTTCAACTGCATGCGAAACAACTGAGTTAGCTTCAAATCCAAGCGGAACACATGATTTAGATTCAAATACTTGCCATATAAATGATATAGCTTCAATGCAGGCGAAACAAACCAGTTAACTTCAATTCCATGCGAAACAAATGATTTAGCTTCAAATCAATGCTAAGTAGAAGGCTTAGCTTCAACTCCATGCGAAACGAATGATTTAGCTTCAAATACTTGCCTTATAAATGATATAGCTTCAAATGCAGGCGACACAAACGAGTTAGCTTCAAACCCAAGCGAAACACATGATTTAGCTTCAAATGCATGCGGAGTAGAAGATTTAGCTTCAAATCTATGCGGAACAAATGGTTTAGCCTCAAATACTTGTGATGTACATGATTTAGCTTCAACTGCATGCGAAACAACTGAGTTAGCTTCAAATACAAGCGAAACACATGATTTAGATTCAAATCAATGCTAACTAGAAGGCTTAGCTTCAAATCCATGCGAAACGAATGATTTAGCTTCAAATACTTGCCTTATAAATGATATAGCTTCAAATGCAGGCGACACAAACGCGTTAGCTTCAAATCCAAGCGATACACATGATTTAGCTTCAAATGAATGCGGAGTAGAAGACTTAGCTTCAAATCTATGCGGAACAAACGGTTTAGCCTCAAATACTTGTGATATACATGATTTAGCTTCAACTGCATGCGAAACAACTGAGTTAGCTTCAAATCCAAGCGAAACACATGATTTAGATTCAAATACTTGCCTTATAAATGATATAGCTTCAAGTGCAGGCGAAACAAACGAGTTAGCTATAAATCCATGTGAAACACATGATTTAGCTTGAAATCAATGCGAAGTAGAAGACTTAGCTTCAAATCTATGCGGAACAAATGGTTTAGCCTCAAATACTTGTGATATACATGATTTAGCTTCAACTGCATGCGAAACTACTGAGCTAGCTTCAAATCCAAGCGGAACACATGATTTAGCATCAAATACTTGCCATATAAATTATATAGCTTCAATTGCAGGCGAAACAAACCAGTTAACTTCAATTCCATGCGAAACAAATGATTTAGCCTTCAAATCAATGCTAAGTAGAAGGCTTAGCTTCAAATCCATGCGAGACGAATGATTTAGCTTCAAATACTTGCCTTATAAATGATATAGCTTCAAATGCAGGCGACACAAACGAGTTAGCTTCAAATCCAAGCGAAACACATTATTTAGCTTCAAATGAATGCGGAGTAGAAGACTTAGCTTCAAATCTATGCGGAACAAATGGTTTAGACTCAAATACTTGTGATATACATGATTTAGCTTCAACTGCATGCGAAACAACTGAGTTAGCTACAGATCCAAGCGAAACACATGATTTAGCTTCAAATCAATGCGAAGTAGAAGGCTTAGCTTCAAATCCATGCGAAACGTATGGTTTAGCTTCAAATGCTTGCGATATAAATGATATAGCTTCAAATGCAGGCGGAACAAACGAGTTAGCTTTAAATCAAGCGAAAAACATGATTTAGTTTCAAATCAGTGCGAAGTAGAAGGCTTATCTTCTAATCCATGCGGAACAAATGGATTAGCTACAAATACTTGTGATAGACATGATTTAGCTTCAACTGCATGCGAAACAAACGAATTAGCTTCAAATCCAAGCGTAACACATGATTAAGCTTCAAATGCATGTGAAACACATGATTTAGCTTCAAATACTTGCCGTATAAATGATATAGCTTCAAGTGCAGGCGAAACAAACGAGTTAGCAACAAATCCATGCAAAACACATGATTAAGCATCAAATCAATTCGAAGTAGAAGGCTTAGATTCAAATCCATGCGAAACGAAAGTTTTATATTCAAATACTTGCGAATATAAGTGATATAGCTTCAAATGCAGGCGAAACAAACGAGTTAGCTTCAAATCCAAGCGAAACACATGATTTAGCTTCAAATGAATGCGGAGTAGAAGACTTAGCTTAAAATCCATGTGAAACGAATGATTTACCTTCAAATACTTGCCTTATAAATGATATAGCTTCAAATACAGGCGAAACAAACGAGTTAGCTTCAAATCCAAGCGAAACACATGATTTAACTTCAAATACTTGCCTTATAAATGATATAGCTTCAATTGCAGACGAAACAAACCAGTTAGCTTCAAATCCAAGCGAAACACATGATTTAGTTTCAAATTAATGCGAAGTAGAAGGCTTAGCTTCAAATCCACGCGATACGAATGGTTTAGCTTCAAATGCTTGCGAATATAAGTGATATAGCTTCAAATGCAGGCGAAGCAAACGAGTTAGCTACAAATCCATGCGAAACAGATGATTTAGCTTCAAATCAATGCTAAGTAGAAGGCTTAGCTTCAAATCCATGCGAAACGAATGATTTAGCTTCAAATACTTGCCATATAAATTATATAGCTTCAATTGCAGGCGAAACAAACCAGTTAACTTCAATTCCATGCGAAACAAATGATTTAGCTTCAAATCAATGCTAAGTAGAAGGCTTAGCTTCAAATCCATGCGAGACGAATGATTTAGCTTCAAATACTTGCCTTATAAATGATATAGCTTCAAATGCAGGCGACACAAACGAGTTAGCTTCAAATCCAAGCGAAACACATTATTTAGCTTCAAATGAATGCGGAGTAGAAGACTTAGCTTCAAATCTATGCGGAACAAATGGTTTAGCCTCAAATACTTGTGATATACATGATTTAGCTTCAACTGCATGCGAAACGAATGATTTAGCTTCAAATACTTGCCTTATAGATGATATAGCTTCAAATGCTGTCGACACAAACGAGTTAGCTTCAAATCCAAGCGAAAACACATGATTTAGCCTCAAATGAATGCGGAGTAGAAGACTTAGCTTCAAATCTATGCGGAACAAATGGTTTAGCCTCAAATACTTGTGATATACATGATTTAGCTTCAACTGCATGCGAAACAACTGAGTTAGCTTCAAATCCAAGCGAAACACATGATTTAGATTCAAATACTTGCCTTATAAATGATATAGCTTCAAATGCAGGCGAAACAAACGAGTTAGCTACAAATCCATGTGAAACACATGATTTAGCTTGAAATCAATGCGAAGTAGAAGACTTAGCTTCAAATCCATGCGAAACACATGATTTAGATTCAAATACTTGCTTATAAATGATATAGCTTCAAATGCAGGCGAAACAAACGAGTTAGCTACAAATCCATGTGAAACACATGATTTAGCTTGAAATCAATGCGAAGTAGAAGACTTAGCTTCAAATCCATGCGAAAAGAATGATTTAGCTTCAAATACCTGCCTTATAAATGATATAGCTTCAAATGCAGGCGAAACAAACGAGTTAGCTTCAAATCCAAGCGAAACACATGATTTAGCTTCAAATGAATGTGGAGTAGAAGACTTAGCTTCAAATCCATGCGAAACGAATGATTTAGCTTCAAATACTTGCCTTATAAATGATATAGCTTCAAATGCATGCGAAACAAACGTGTTAGCTTCAAATCCAAGCGAAAAACATGATTTAGCTTCAAATGAATGCGGAGTAGAAGACTTAGCTTCAAATCCATGCGAAACGAATGATTTACCTTCAAACACTTGCCTTATAAATGATATAGCTTCAAATGCAGCGACACAAACGAGTTAGCTTCAAATCCAAGCGGAACACATGATTAATCTTCAAATGAATGCGGAGTAGAAGACTTAGCTTCAAATATATGCGGAAAAAACGGTTTAGCCTCAAATACTTGTGATATACATGATTTAGCTTCAACTGCATGCGAAACAACTGAGTTAGCTTCAAATCCAAGCGGAACACATGATTTAGCTTCAAATACTTGCCATATAAATGATATAGCTTCAATTGCAGGCGAAACAAACCAGTTAACTTCAATTCCATGCGAAACAAATGATTTAGCTTCAAATCAATGCTAAGTAGAAGGCTAGCTTCAAATCCATGCGAAACGAATGATTTAGCTTCAAATACTTGCCTTATAAATGATATAGCTTCAAATGCAGGCGACACAAACGAGTTAGCTTCAAATCAAGCGGAACACATGATTTAGCTTCAAATACTTGCCATATAAATGATATAGCTTCAATTGCAGGCGAAACAAACCAGTTAACTTCAATTCCATGCGAAACAAATGATTTAGCTTCAAATCAATGCTAAGTAGAAGGCTTAGCTTTAAATCCATGCGAAACGAATGATTTAGCTTCAAATACTTGCCTTATAAATGATATAGCTTCAAATGCAGGCGACACAAACGAGTTAGCTTCAAACCCAAGCGAAACACATGATTTAGCTTCAAATGCATGCGGAGTAGAAGATTTAGCTTCAAATCTATGCGGAACAAATGGTTTAGCCTCAAATACTTGTGATGTACATGATTTAGCTTCAACTGCATGCGAAACAACTGAGTTAGCTTCAAATACAAGCGAAACACATGATTTAGATTCAAATACTTGCCTTATAAATGATATAGCTTCAAGTGCGGGCGAAACAAATGAGTTAGCTACAAATCCATGAAAAACACATGATTTAGCTTCAAATCAATTCGAAGTAGAAGGCTTAGATTCAAATCCATGCGAAACGAAAGATTTAGATTCAAATACTTGCGATATAAGTGATATAGCTTCAAATGCAGGCGAAACAAACGAGTTAGCTACAAATCCATGCGAAACAAATGATTTAGCTTCAAATCAATGCTAAGTAGAAGGCTTAGCTTCAAATCCATGCGAAACGAATGATTTAGCTTCAAATACTTGCCATATAAATTATATAGCTTCAATTGCAGGCGAAACAAACCAGTTAACTTCAATTCCATGCGAAACAAATGATTTAGCTTCAAATCAATGCTAAGTAGAAGGCTTAGCTTCAAATCCATGCGAGACGAATGATTTAGCTTCAAATACTTGCCTTATAAATGATATAGCTTCAAATGCAGGCGACACAAACGAGTTAGCTTCAAATCCAAGCGAAACACATGATTTAGCTTCAATGAATGCGGAGTAGAAGACTTAGCTTCAAATCTATGTGGAACAAATGGTTTAGCCTCAAATACTTGTAATATACATGATTTAGCTTCAACTGCATGCGAAACTACTGAGTTAGCTTCAAATCCAAGCGGAACATATGATTTAGCTTCAAATACTTGCCATATAAATGATATAGCTTCAATTGCAGGCGAAACAAACCAGTTAACTTCAATTCCATGCGAAACAAGTGATTTAGCTTCAAATCAATGCTAAGTAGAAGGCTTAGCTTTCAATAATCCATGCGAAACGAATGATTTAACTTCAAATACTTGCCTTATAAATGATATAGCTTCAAATGCAGGCGACACAAAGGAGTTAGCTTCAAATCCAAGCGAAACACATGATTAATCTTCAAATGAATGCGGAGTAGAAGACTTAGCTTCAAATCTATGCGGAACAAACGGTTTAGCCTCAAATACTTGTGATATACATGATTTAGCTTCAACTGCATGCGAAACTACTGAGTTAGCTTCAAATCAAGCGGAACACATGATTTAGCTTCAAATACTTGCCATATGAATGATATAGATTCAATTGCAGGCGAAACAAACCAGTTAACTTCAATTCCATGCGAAACAAATGATTTATCTTCAAATCAATGCGAAGTAGAAGGTTTAGCTTCAAATCCATGCGAAACGAATGATTTAGCTTCAAATACTTGCCTTATAAATGATATAGCTTCAAATGCAGGCGAAACGAACGAGTTAGCTACAAATCCAAGCGAAACACATGATTTAGCTTCAAATCAATGCGAAGTAGAAGGCTTACCTTCAAATCCATGCGAAACGAATGGTTTGGCTTCAAATGCTTGCGATATAAATGATATAGCTTCAAATGCAGGCGGAGCAAACGAGTTAGCTTTAAATCCAAGCGAAACACATGATTTAGCTTCAAATGAATGCGGAGTAGAAGACTTAGCTTCAAATCTATGCGGAACAAATGGTTTAGCCTCAAATACTTGTGATATACATGATTTAGCTTCAACTGCATGCGAAACAAACCAGTTAACTTCAATTCCATGCGAAACAAGTGATTTAGCTTCAAATCAATGCTAAGTAGAAGGCTTAGCTTCAAATCCATGCGAAACGAATGATTTAGCTTCAAATACTTGTGATATACATGATTTAGCTTCAACTGCATGCGAAACAACTGAGTTAGCTACAAATCCAAGCGAAACACATGATTTAGCTTCAAATCAATGCGAAGTAGAAGGCTTAGCTTCAAATCCATGCGAAACGAATGGTTTGGCTTCAAATGCTTGCGATATACATGATTTAGCTTCAACTGCATGCGAAACTACTGAGTTAGCTTCAAATCCAAGCGGAACACATGATTTAGCTTCAAATACTTGCCATATGAATGATATAGATTCAATTGCAGGCGAAACAAACCAGTTAACTTCAATTCCATGCGAAACACATGATTTAGCTTCAAATCAATGCGAAGTAGAAGGCTTACTTTCAAATCCATGCGAAACGAATGGTTTAGCTTCAAATGCTTGCGATATAAATGATATAGCTTCAAATGCAGGCGGAACAAACGAGTTAGCTTCAAATCCAAGCGTAACACATGATTAAGCTTCAAATGCATGTGAAACACATGATTTAGCTTCAAATACTTGCTTATAAATGATATAGCTTCAAATGCAGGCGACACAAACGAGTTAGCTTCAAACCCAAGCGAAACACATGATTTTGCTTCAAATGCATGCGGAGTAGAAGATTTAGCTTCAAATCTATGCGGAACAAATGGTTTAGCCTCAAATACTTGTGATATACATGATTTAGCTTCAACTGCATGCGAAACAACTGAGTTAGCTTCAAATCCAAGCGAAACACATGATTTAGATTCAAATACTTGCCTTATAAATGATATAGCTTCAAGCGCAGGCGACTCAAACGAGTTAGCTACAAATCCATGAAAAACACATGATTTAGCTTCAAATCAATTCGAAGTAGAAGGCTTAGATTCAAATCCATGCGAAACCGAAAGATTTAGATTCAAATACTTGCAAATATAAGTGATATAGCTTCAAATGCAGGCGAAACAAACGAGTTAGCTTCAAATCCAAGCGAAACACATGATTTAGCTTCAAATGAATGCGGAGTAGAAGACTTAGCTTCAAATCTATGCGGAACAAATGGTTTAGCCTCAAATACTTGTGATATACATGATTTAGCTTCAACTGCATGCGAAACAACTGAGTTAGCTACAAATCAAGCGAAACACATGATTTAGCTTCAAATCAATGCGAAGTATAAGGCTTAGCTTCAAATCCATGCGAAACGAATGGTTTGGCTTCAAATGCTTGCGATATAAATGATATAGCTTCAAATGCAGGCGGAACAAACGAGTTAGCTTTAAATCCAAGCGAAACACATGATTTAGTTTCAAATCAGTGCAAAGTAGAAGGCTTAGCTTCAAATCAATGCGGAAGAAATGGTTTAGATTCAGATACTGTAATAAGCATGATTTAGCTTCAACTCCATTCGAAACAAACGAGTTAGCTTCAAATCCAAGCGAAACACATGATTTAGTTTCAAATTAATGCGAAGTAGAAGGCTTAGCTTCAAATCCATGCGAAACGAATGGTTTAGCTTCAAATGCTTGCGATACAAATGATATAGCTTCAAATGCAGGCGCAACAAACGAGTTAGCTACAAATCCATGTGAAACGCATGATTTAGCTTGAAATCAATGCGAAGTAGAAGACTTAGCTTCAAATCTATTCGGAACAAATGGTTTAGCCTCAAATACTTGTGATATACATGATTTAGCTTCAACTGCATGCGAAACTACTGAGTTAGCTTCAAATCCAAGCGGAACATATGATTTAGCTTCAAATACTTGCCATATAAATGATATAGCTTCAATTGCAGGCGAAACAAACCAGTTAACTTCAATTCCATGCGAAACAAGTGATTTAGCTTCAAATCAATTCTAAGTAGAAGGCTTAGCTTCAAATCAATGCGAAACAAATGGTTTAGATTCAGATACTTGTGATAAACATGATTTAGCTTCCTCTGCATGCGAAACAAACGAGTTAGCTTCAGATCCATGCGAAACACATGATTTAGCTTCCAATCAATGCAAAGTAGAAGGCTTGGCATCAAATCCATGCGAAACAGATAGTTTAGCTTCAAATACTTGCGATATAAATGATTTAGCTTCAAATGCATGCGGAGTGGAAGACTTAGCTTCAAATCTATGCGGAACAAATGGTTTAGCCTCAAATACTTGTGATAAACATGATTTAGCTTCCTCTGCATGCGAAACAAACGAGTTAGCTTCAGATCCATGCGAAACACATGATTTAGCTTCCAATCAATGCAAAGTAGAAGGCTTAGCTTCAAATCCATGCGAAACGAATGATTTAGCTTCAAATACTTGCCTTATAAATGATATAGCTTCAAATGCAGGCGACACAAACGAGTTAGCTTCAAACCCAAGCGAAACACATGATTTAGCTTCAAATGCATGCGGAGTAGAAGATTTAGCTTCAAATCTATGCGGAACAAATGGTTTAGCCTCAAATACTTGTGATGTACATGATTTAGCTTCAACTGCATGCGAAACAACTGAGTTAGCTTCAAATACAAGCGAAACACATGATTTAGATTCAAATACTTGCCTTATAAATGATATAGCTTCAAGTGCGGGCGAAACAAATGAGTTAGCTACAAATCCATGAAAAACACATGATTTAGCTTCAAATCAATTCGAAGTAGAAGGCTTAGATTCAAATCCATGCGAAACGAAAGATTTAGATTCAAATACTTGCGAATATAAGTGATATAGCTTCAAATGCAGGCGAAACAAACGAGTTAGCTACAAATCCATGCGAAACAAATGATTTAGCTTCAAATCAATGCTAAGTAGAAGGCTTAGCTTCAAATCCATGCGAAACGAATGATTTAGCTTCAAATACTTGCCTTATAAATGATATAGCTTCAAATGCAGGCGAAACGAACGAGTTAGCTACAAATCCATGAAAAACACATGATTTAGCTTCAAATCAATTCGAAGTAGAAGGCTTAGATTCAAATCCATGCGAAACGAAAGATTTAGATTCAAATACTTGCAAATATAAGTGATATAGCTTCAAATGCAGGCGAAACAAACGAGTTAGCTTCAAATCCAAGCGAAACACATGATTTAGCTTCAAATGAATGCGGAGTAGAAGACTTAGCTTCAAATCTATGCGGAACAAATGGTTTAGCCTCAAATACTTGTGATATACATGATTTAGCTTCAACTGCATGCGGAACAACTGAGTTAGCTACAAATCCAAGCGAAACACATGATTTAGCTTCAAATCAATGCGAAGTATAAGGCTTAGCTTCAAATCCATGCGAAACGAATGGTTTGGCTTCAAATGCTTGCGATATAAATGATATAGCTTCAAATGCAGGCGGAACAAACGAGTTAGCTTTAAATCCAAGCGAAACACATGATTTAGTTTCAAATCAGTGCAAAGTAGAAGGCTTAGCTTCAAATCAATGCGGAAGAAATGGTTTAGATTCAGATACTTGTAATAAGCATGATTTAGCTTCAACTCCATTCGAAACAAACGAGTTAGCTTCAAATCCAAGCGAAACACATGATTTAGTTTCAAATTAATGCGAAGTAGAAGGCTTAGCTTCAAATCCATGCGAAACGAATGGTTTAGCTTCAAATGCTTGCGATACAAATGATATAGCTTCAAATGCAGGCGCAACAAACGAGTTAGCTACAAATCCATGTGAAACGCATGATTTAGCTTGAAATCAATGCGAAGTAGAAGACTTAGCTTCAAATCTATTCGGAACAAATGGTTTAGCCTCAAATACTTGTGATATACATGATTTAGCTTCAACTGCATGCGAAACTACTGAGTTAGCTTCAAATCCAAGCGGAACATATGATTTAGCTTCAAATACTTGCCATATAAATGATATAGCTTCAATTGCAGGCGAAACAAACCAGTTAACTTCAATTCCATGCGAAACAAGTGATTTAGCTTCAAATCAATGCTAAGTAGAAGGCTTAGCTTCAAATCAATGCGAAACAAATGGTTTAGATTCAGATACTTGTGATAAACATGATTTAGCTTCCTCTGCATGCGAAACAAACGAGTTAGCTTCAGATCCATGCGAAACACATGATTTAGCTTCCAATCAATGCAAAGTAGAAGGCTTGGCATCAAATCCATGCGAAACAGATAGTTTAGCTTCAAATACTTGCGATATAAATGATATAGCTTCAAATGCAGGCGAAAGAAACGATTTAGCTACAAATCCATGCGAAACACATGATTTAGCTTGAAATCAATGCGAAGTAGAAGGCTTATCTTCTAATCCATGCGGAACAAATGGATTAGCTACAAATACTTGTGATAGACATGATTTAGCTTCAACTGCATGCGAAACAAACGAATTAGCTTCAAATCCAAGCGTAACACATGATTAAGCTTCAAATGCATGTGAAACACATGATTTAGCTTCAAATACTTGCCTTATAAATGATATAGCTTCAAGTGCAGGCGAAACAAACGAGTTAGCAACAAATCCATGCAAAACACATGATTTATCTTCAAATCAATGCGAAGTAGAAGGCTTAGCTTCAAATCCATGCGAAACGAATGATTTAGCTTCAAATACTTGCCTTATAAATGATATAGCTTCAAATGCAGGCGAAACGAACGAATTAGCTTCAAATACATGCGAAACACATGATTTAGCTTCAAATCAATGTGAAGTAGATGGCTTAGCTTCAAATCCATGCGAAACGAATGGTTTAGCTTCAAATGCTTGCGATATAAATGATATAGCTTCAAATGCAGGCGGAACAAACGAGTTAGCTTCAAATCCAAGCGAAACACATGATTTAGTTTCAAATTAATGCGAAGTAGAAGGCTGAGCTTCAAATCGATGCGAAACGAATGGTTTAGCATCAAATGCTTGCGATACAAATGATATAGCTTCAAATGCAGGCGAAACAAACGAGTTAGCTACAAATCCATGTGAAACACATGATTTAGCTTGAAATCAATGCGAAGTAGAAGACTTAGCTTCAAATCTATGCGGAACAAATGGTTTTGCCTCAAATACTTGTGATATACATGATTTAGCTTCAACTGCATGCGAAACTACTGAGTTAGCTTCAAATCCAAGCGAAACACATGATTTAGATTCAAATACTTGCCTTATAAATGATATAGCTTCAAGTGCAGGCGAATCAAACGAGTTAGCTACAAATCCATGAAAAACACATGATTTAGCTTCAAATCAATTCGAAGTAGAAGGCTTAGATTCAAATCCATGCGAAACGAAAGATTTAGATTCAAATACTTGCGAATATAAGTGATATAGCTTCAAATGCAGGCGAAACAAACGAGTTAGCTTCAAATCCAAGCGAAACACATGATTTAGCTTCAAATGAATGCGGAGTAGAAGACTTAGCTTCAAATCTATGCGGAACAAATGGTTTAGCCTCAAATACTTGTGATATACATGATTTAGCTTCAACTGCATGCGAAACAACTGAGTTAGCTACAAATCCAAGCGAAACAAATGATTTAGCTTCAAATCAATGCGAAGTAGAAGACTTAGCTTCAAATCCATGCGAAACGAATGGTTTGGCTTCAAATGCTTGCGATATAAATGATATAGCTTCAAATGCAGGCGGAACAAACAAGTTAGCTTTAAATCCAAGCGAAACACATGATTTAGTTTCAAATCAGTGCAAAGTAGAAGGCTTAGCTTCAAATCAATGCGGAAGAAATGGTTTAGATTCAGATACTTGTAATAAGCATGATTTAGCTTCAACTGCATTCGAAACAAACGAGTTAGCTTCAAATCCAAGCGAAACACATGATTTAGTTTCAAATTAATGCGAAGTAGAAGGCTTAGCTTCAAATCCATGCGAAACGAAAGATTTAGATTCAAATACTTGCGAATATAAGTGATATAGCTTCAAATGCAGGCGCAACAAACGAGTTAGCTACAAATCCATGTGAAACGCATGATTTAGCTTGAAATCAATGCGAAGTAGAAGACTTAGCTTCAAATCTATTCGGAACAAATGGTTTAGCCTCAAATACTTGTGATATACATGATTTAGCTTCAACTGCATGCGAAACTACTGAGTTAGCTTCAAATCCAAGCGGAACACATGATTTAGCTTCAAATACTTGCCATATAAATGATATAGCTTCAATTGCAGGCGAAACAAACCAGTTAACTTCAATTCCATGCGAAACAAATGATTTCGCTTCAAATCAATGCTAAGTACGAGGCTTAGCTTCAAATCCATGCGAAGCGAATGATTTAGCTTCAAATACTTGCCAAATGAATGATATAGCTTCAATTGCAGGCGAAACAAACCAGTTAACTTCAAATCCAAGCGAAACACATGATTTAGCTTCAAAAGCATGCGGAGTGGAAGACTTAGCTTCAAATCTATGCGGAACAAATGGTTTAGCCTCAAATACTTGTGATATACATGATTTAGCTTCAACTGCATGCGAAACAACTGAGTTAGCTAAAATCCAAGCGAAACACATGATTTAGCTTCAAATCAATGCGAAGTAGAAGGCTTAGCTTCAAATCCATGCGAAACGAATGGTTTGGCTTCAAATGCTTGCGATATAAACGATATAGCTTCAAATGCAGGCGGAACAAACGAGTTAGCTTCAAATCCATGCGAAACACATGATTTAGTTTCCAATCAATGCAAAGTAGAAGGTTTAGCTTCAAATCCATGCGAAACGAATGATTTACCTTCAAATACTTGCCTTATAAATGATATAGCTTCAAATGCAGGCGAAACAAACGAATTAGCTTCAAATCCAAGCGAAACACATGATTTAGCTTCAAATACTTGCCTTATAAATGATATAGCTTCAATTGCAGGCGAAACAAAACAGTTAACTACAATTCCATGCGAAACAAATGATTTATCTTCAAATCAATGCGAAGTAGAAGGCTTAGCTTCAAATCCATGCGAAACGAATGATTTAGCTTCAAATACTTGCCTTATAAATGATATAGCTTCAAATGCAAGCGAAACGAACGAGTTAGCTTCAAATACAAGCGAAACACATGATTTAGCTTCAAATGAATGCGGAGTGGAAGACTTAGCTTCAAATCTATGCGGAACAAATGGTTTAGCCTCAAATACTTGTGATATAGATGATTTAGCTTCAACTGCATGCGAAACAACTCAGTTAGCTACAAATCCAAGCGAAACACATGATTTATCTTCAAATCAATGCGAGGTAGAAGGTTTAGCTTCAAATCCATACGAAACGAATGGTTTAGCTTCAAATGCTTGCGATATAAATGATATAGCTTCAAATGCAGGCGGAACAAACGAGTTAGCTTTAAATCCAAGCGAAACACATGATTTAGTTTCAAATCAGTGCAAAGTAGAAGGCTTTGCTTCAAATCAATGCGAAACAAATGGTTTAGATTCAGATACTTGCGATAAACATGATTTAGCTTCCTCTGCATGCGAAACAAACGAGTTAGCTTCAAATCCAAGCGGAACACATGATTTAGCCTCAAACACTTGCCATATGAATGATATAGCTTAAAATGCAGGCGACACAAACGAGTTAGCTTCAAATCCAAGCGAAACACATGATTTAGTTTCAAATGAGTGCGGAGAAGAAGACTTAGCTTCAAATCTATGCGGAACAAATGGTTTAGCTTCTAATCAATGCTAAGTAGAAGGCTTAGCTTCAAATCCATGCGAAACGAATGATTTAGCTTCAAATACTTGCCTTATAAATGATATAGCTTAAAATGCAGGCGACACAAACGAGTTAGCTTTAAATCCAAGCGAAACACATGATTTAGTTTCAAATCAGTGCAAAGTAGAAGGCTTAGCTTCAAATCAATGCGAAACAAATGGTTTAGATTCAGATACTTGTGATAAACATGATTTAGCTTCCTCTGCATGCGAAACAAACGAGTTAGCATCAAATCCATGCGAAACACATGATTTAGCTTCCAATCAATGCAAAGTAGAAGGCTTAGCTTCAAATCCATGCGAAACAGATAGATTAGCTTCAAATAATTGCGATATAAATGATATAGCTTCAAATGCAGGCGAAAGGAACGAGTTAGCTACAAATCCATGCGATACACATGATTTAGCTTGAAATCAATGCGAAGTAGAAGGCTTATCTTCTAATCCATGCGGAGCAAATGGATTAGCTACAAATACTTGTGATAGACATGATTTAGCTTCAACTGCATGCGAAACAAAAGAATTAGCTTCAAATCCAAGCGGAACACATGATTTAGCCTCAAATACTTGCCAAATGAATGATATAGCTTCAATTGCAGGCGAAACAAACCAGTTAACTTCAATTCCATGCGAATCAAATGATTTAGATTCAAATCAATGCTAAGTAGAAGGCTTAGCTTCAAATCCATGCGAAACGAATGATTTAGCTTCAAATACTTGCCTTATAAATGATATAGCTTCAAATGCAGGCGACACAAACGAGTTAGCTTCAAATCCAAGCGAAACACATGATTTAGCTTCAAATGAGTGCGGAGTAGAAGACTTAGCTTCAAATCTATGCGGAACAAATGGTTTAGCCTCAAGTACTTGTGATATACATGATTTAGCTTCAACTGCATGCGAAACAACTGAGTTAGCTTCAAATCCAAGCGAAACACATGATTTAGATTCAAATACTTGCCTTATAAATGATATAGCTTCAAGTGCAGGCGAAACAATCGTGTTCCGGCCGAATCGCGGACCGCGGGTCAACGCACGCTCGACTTTCGATGTACGCCGTCTCGCCGTTTTTGTCGAATAAACGGCGAGGCGGCGAGACAATAACACGATCGACGTGCGTTGGCCCGACCGTCAAACGCTCGCCTCGGCCTAAATGTACACATGCAGCGTTTTTGCCTTAGGAGGCAATGACCGGCCTTCGACACCTGACGATGCGTCACCTTGAGCATCGGCCAGGTGTCTATATATACTGCCGCAAATGTAATAACGAAAGCCTGCTCTCCAAGATATCGATATCGAACAGTCGAGTTTAATTTAGCGCCCTTGCGCCTATACGAAGCCGTGCTTCAGCTTTTATATTTCGATCGTAGCCGTGCTACTCTTTATACGACAAACGGAGCCGTGCTCCAAAAGCTTGTAAATCAAAGGACTGTGGAGTCCGAGTCAAATAAATCGAGTGTCGTCTCCTCCACGAATTCCGGCGTTTTAATTTTGTGCCGTGCGCAACATTTCTGGTCCTTCGAGCCGGATTCCGGAGACGACACAGGAGAGATAAATCATCTCCATCAACAGCGTCGATCACGCAGTCGATCGACGCATACGAGTCCACTGTGACACTGCTGGTCAACATGGAGCAACTCATCAAGGAGCAGGAGCTCACCATCGGGGGGCTTTGCCGGATCCTGCCCAATTTCAAACGTCTGGGAAAGGCGAAATTCACCGAAGCCGCCGCCGAAGAACGCCTTCGCCGCCTGCGGGCCGAGTGGGACGCGTGCCGACGCCTCCACCTCCAGTTGGAGCTGAAGGCCACTGGCGAAGAACGGGAAACCCGCGACTACTTTAAACAGGGGTACTTCGAGCGGGCCGAAGCAGAGTTTGAACAGGCAAGTGACTTCTTCGTGGAACTGATCGCTTCATTTAGGAGCGGAGCGTCTGCGCTGGCTGACGCGAGCCAGACCAGGGAGCCCGACTCCTGTAGCGCGCCCGTGGCGCAGCTACCGCGACTCCCATTGCCGAGGTTCGCCGGCTGCTACACGGAGTGGCCGAGCTTCTCGGACCAGTTTGAGTCGCTGGTCGTGAAGAACCGGACTCTTCACGACGTCCAGCGACTTCAGTACCTCAAGGGTGCTTTAGAGGGAGAAGCAGCGTCCGAGATTGCTCACTACTCCGTGACAGCGGCGAACTTCGGCATCGCGTGGGCGGCCTTGGTCAGGAGGTATGACCGGAAGCGACTGGTCGTCAGTGCGCTCCTGTCGAGCTTCCTGACCCTTGCGCCGCTCACCCGCGATCGCGACGGCAGCGGTCTCGCCTTGCTGCGTCGTCGCACTAACGAGGCGTTGGCCCAGCTGCGAAACTTGGGGCGGCCGGTGGACCATTGGGACGACCTGCTGGTCCACCTAACGGTGGAAAAACTCGACCCGAAGTCGAGAGAGGCGTGGGTCCACGAAATCCGCGCCGCAGTGGATCCACCCACGTATGCCTGTCTCGACGAGTTCCTGGAGTATCGGGCCGGGTCCTTCGCGGAGCTTAGGATGGCTCCGGAGCCCTCGGCTACCTCCGCGGAGCGTAGGCCGGCCCGACCTCCACCACCGGTACGCTCCCACGCGATGGCGACGACGACGGCGGCGAGCCGTTGCCGGAAGTGCGGCGACAACCACCCGCTGTTCCGGTGCCCTGCGTTCAGGGGCATGGCGATCAACCTGCGCCGGGATTTTGTTAGGGCGCGCGGTTGCTGCTTCAACTGCCTCCGTTCGGGACACCCCGCGACATCGTGTCCCTCCGCGTCGCGCTGCTCCGTTTGCAACGGCTAGCACCACACCCTGATTCACCAGGATTCCGGGGTTGGTGGCGGGCCAGAGTCAACCGCGGTAGAACTCGGGCGGGAAACAGCGACGAATATCTCCGCATCGTCCGTGGTCCACAACTGCATCGCACGCTGGAGCGGGAGCAGGGCCGTACTGCTCGCGACCGCTCTAGTATGGGTAGAGACACGCGACGGGGGGGTAAGGCCGGTGAGAGCCCTGTTGGACCAGGGATCGGAGGCGACCTTCGTCTCCGAATCCCTCGTCCAGGCCCTCCGCCTTCCTAAGCGGCCCGCGGCTATCACCGTGACGGGTGCGGGGGACGCGCCGGTGGGTCGCGTGACTTCGCGGGTCGATCTGGTGTTACGGTTGACCGGGCGCGGGAACGCTCCGATGCCGCTTTCCGCGTTCGTCCTCCGGAGACTTGCCGGGTACGCGCCCAAGACGACCGTCGATATTCGCGTTTACCCGCATCTGCAGCACCTCGTTTTAGCGGACCCTGATCCGACTAGAGATCTCCCTGTAGATCTCTTAATCGGGGCCGATCGTTACGGTGATGTGATCGGTCCCGGCCTGCGCCGCGGAACACCCGGCCAGCCAATCGCGCAGAATACCATATTCGGTTGGGTCGTCTCGGGCGTCGCGTCGACACCCGCGAACGAACCCGATCCCTCCGCGGCGTCCCTGCACTGTCGCGCGGAGGAAAGGTTGCAGCAGCAATTGCGTTGTTCTGGGAGCCCGAGGAGGCGAGTCCCAAATCTGTTCCCCCCCCTGACGAGTCGAGGTGCGGCGAACATTCCGTCAACACCGTCTCACGGCGGGCGGACGGGCAGTGCGTGGTTCGGTTACCCCTTGCGTACCGAACCACCCCTCGCTCTCGGCTCGTCAAAGGGCCGTGCCCTAGCCATGCTCCACGGAGTCGAGCGGCGACTCAAGGGTGACAAAAATCAGAGCAAAAATATTGCTACAGGAGTTATGGTTGGGGGGTGCGGATTGGGACGCTCCGCTCCCGGACGAGCTCAACCAGACGTGGTGCGAACTCGTCGCCGAGTTACCGCTCTTAAGCGCCGCACGAGTGCCACGCTGGTTTGGCATCTTCCCATCCCCGCGCAGGGGGGAGCAATACGAGTTGCACGGTTACGCGGACGCGTCTTCGCGCGCGCATGGAGCGGTGGTGTATCTGCTAGTGCGACCGTTCCCGAGCGAACCCTCGGGAACCCAGGTGACCCTCGTCGCCTCGCGGGCCAGGGTCGCTCCCGTCATCATGATACAGATTTCTCGCGGCCCTTCGTCGAAGGAGGAATAGTCCCTCGGATTACAAAGCGCCGATGCGGCGGGCGAGGATCCTGTGGCTCCATTGGCTGCAGGGTGGCGCCTTCGCATCGGAGATACGCGCCGTCCGAAAGTCCCAATTCGTCGGGCGATCGTCGCCCTTGCGGCGGTTGAGCCCATTTCTTGACGAGGCAGGATTGCTTCGCGTGGGGGGACGTCTAGACAACTCGTCCCGCGCGTATGACGAGAAACACCCCATCCTCCTCCCGAAGCACCCAGTGGTGGATTTGCTGGTGGAGGCTGTGCACCTCACGGCCCTCCACAGTGGACCCCAGCTCACCTTGAGCGTGCTGAGGAGGACGTATTGGCTTCTGGGTGCCCGAGACACGGTTAGAAGAGTGACCTGGAGGTGCGTCGCTTGCGCAAGGCATCGCGCATCTCCAGCGTCCCAACTCATGGGCACGTTGCCCTTATCGCGGGTAAACCCTTCGCGGCCCTTCTCGCACGTGGGCGTCGACTATGCGGGCCCCCTCTGGACCCGCATGGGGAAGGGCCGGGGTTATCGGGCCCAGAAGTCATACATCGGGGTGTTCGTGTGCTTCGCGACCCGCGCGATCCACCTCGAGCTGGTGAGCGACTGCACCACGGCGGGCTTCTTGGCTGCACTGCGGAGGTTCGTCTCCCGTCGGGGTAGGCCCGCTGCTATTTATTCCGACAACGGAACGAACTTCCGCGGTGCCGCACGGGAGCTCGCAGCGATGGTACGGGCGGTCCGCGACTCAGCCGAGGTATCGGCCTTTCTCGGAGAGGCCGACATCGTGTGGCATTTCTCCCCACCCGGAGCCCCGCATTTCGGCGGTTTATGGGAAGCGGGGGTTAAGGCAGTAAAACGCCACTTAGCACGGGTGGTTGGCCAGCACACCCTCACCTTTGAGGAGATGTGCACCCTGTTGTGCACCGTCGAGGCATGCCTTAATTCCCGCCCCCTAACACCGATGTCGAGCGATCCGACGGACTACGCGGCCCTTACACCGGGGCATTTCTTGACGGGAGCACCCTTGCTTACGCTTCCGGGAGAACGTTCGCCGGACACCGCCGCCTCCCCCTTGTCCCGATGGCAAGGGGTCGAAACCATGCGTGCCAATTTTTGGAAACAATGGAACCGCGAGTATCTCCACACGCTGCAGGAGCGCAGCAAATGGTGGCGTGCCGAGAGGAACCTGCAGGTGGGAGATCTCGTGGTTCTTCGCGACGCGAATTGCCCACCGGCGTGTTGGCGTCTCGCACGCGTGCAGACGCTGCACCCCGGTGAGGACGGCCGAGTTCGAGTCGTAACCATCCGCACCGCCGGCGGATGTTACACTCGGCCGATCACGCAGCTCGTGCGCTTGCCGGTGGACATGCCCGCTGGACCCTCCTCAGGACCGGAGCAGTAGCGAGGGAAGGCGAGCGTACATGGCGGGCGGAGCGAGCTCGCCATTAGTTATTAAGATCAGCGGAGCTGAGGCGGGCGGTATGATCCGGCCGAATCGCGGACCGCGGGTCAACGCACGCTCGACTTTCGATGTACGCCGTCTCGCCGTTTTTGTCGAATAAACGGCGAGGCGGCGAGACAATAACACGATCGACGTGCGTTGGCCCGACCGTCAAACGCTCGCCTCGGCCTAAATGTACAAATTCAGCGTTTTTGCCTTAGGAGGCAATGACCGGCCTTCGACACCTGACGATGCGTCACCTTGAGCATCGGCCAGGTGTCTATATATACTGCCGCAAATGTAATAACGAAAGCCTGCTCTCCAAGATATCGATATCGAACAGTCAAGTTTAATTTAGCGCCCTTGCGCCTATACGAAGCCGTGCTTCAGCTTTTATATTTCGATCGTAGCCGTGCTACTCTTTATACGACAAACGGAGCCGTGCTCCAAAAGCTTGTAAATCAAAGGACTGTGGAGTCCGAGTCAAATAAATCGAGTGTCGTCTCCTCCACGAATTCCGGCGTTTTAATTTTGTGCCGTGCGCAACAAATCGAGTTAGCTACAAATCCATGCAAAACACACGATTTAGCTTCAAATCAATTCGAAGTAGAAGGCTTAGATTCAAATCCATGCGAAACGAAAGATTTAGATTCAAATACTTGCGAATACAAGTGATATAGCTTCAAATGCAGGCGACACAAACGAGTTAGCTTCAAATCCAAGCGAAACACATGATTTAGCTTCAAATGAGTGCGGAGTAGAAGACTTAGCTTCAAATCTATGCGGAACAAATGGTTTAGCCTCAAATACTTGTAACATACATGATTTAGCTTCAACTGCATGCGAAACAACTGAGTTAGCTTCAAATCCAAGCGAAACACATGATTTAGATTCAAATACTTGCCTTATAAATGATATAGCTTCAAGTGCAGGCGAAACAAACGAGTTAGCTACAAGTCCATGCAAAACACATGATTTAGCTTCAAATCAATTCGAAGTAGAAGGCTTAGATTCATATCCATGCGAAACGAAAGATTTAGATTCAAATACTTGCGAATATAAGTGATATAGCTTCAAATGCAGGCGAAACAAACGAGTTAGCTACAAATCCATGCGAAACACATGATTTAGCTTGAAATCAATGCGAAGTAGAAGACTTAGCTTCAAATCCATGCGAAAAGAATGATTTAGCTTCAAATACTTGCCTTATAAATGATATAGCTTCAAATGCAGGCGAAACAAACGAGTTAGCTTCCAATCCAAGCGAAACACATGATTTAGCTTCAAATGAATGTGGAGTAGAAGACTTAGCTTCAAATCCATGCGAAACGAATGATTTAGCTTCAAATACTTGCCTTATAAATGATATAGGTTCAAATGCAGGCGAAACAAACGAGTTAGCTTCAAATCCAAGCGAAACACATGATTTAGCTTCAAATGAATGAGGAGTAGAAGACTTAGCTTCAAATCCATGCGAAACGAATGATTTAGCTTCAAATACTTGCCTTATAAATGATATAGCTTCAAATGCAGGCGAAACAAACGCGTTAGCTTCAAATCCAAGCGTCACACATGACTTAGCTTTGAAATGAATGCGGAGTAGAAGACTTAGCTTCAAATCCATGCGAAACGAATGATTTACCTTCAAATACTTGCCTTATAAATGATATAGCTTCAAATGCAGGCGAAACAAACGAGTTAGCTTCAAATCCAAGCGAAACACATTATTTAGCTTCAAATACTTGCCTTATAAATGATATAGCTTCAATTGCAGGCTAAACAAACCAGTTAACTATAATTCCATGCGAAACAAATGATTTATCTTCAAATCAATGCGAAGTAGAAGGCTTATCTTCTAATCCATGCGGAACAAATGGATTAGCTGCAAATACTTGTGATAGACATGATTTAGCTTCAACTGCATGCGAAACAAACGAATTAGCTTCAAATCCAAGCGTAACACATGATTAAGCTTCAAATGCATGTGAAACACATGATTTAGCTTCAAATACTTGCCTTATAAATGATATAGCTTCAAGTGCAGGCGAAACAAACGAGTTAGCAACAAATCCATGCAAAACACATGATTAAGCTTCAAATCAATTCGAAGTAAAAGGCTTAGATTCAAATCCATGCGAAACCAAAGATTTAGATTCAAATACTTGCGAATATAAGTGATATAGTTTCAAATGCAGGCGAAACAAACGAGTTAGCTACAAATCCATGTGAAACACATGATTTAGTTTCAAATTAATGCGAAGTAGAAGGCTTAGCTTCAAATCCATGCGAAACGAATGGTTTAGCTTCAAATGCTTGCGATACAAATGATATAGCTTCAAATGCAGGCGCAACAAACGAGTTAGCTACAAATCCATGTGAAACGCATGATTTAGCTTGAAATCAATGCGAAGTAGAAGACTTAGCTTCAAATCTATTCGGAACAAATGGTTTAGCCTCAAATACTTGTGATATACATGATTTAGCTTCAACTGCATGCGAAACTACTGAGTTAGCTTCAAATCCAAGCGGAACATATGATTTAGCTTCAAATACTTGCCATATAAATGATATAGCTTCAATTGCAGGCGAAACAAACCAGTTAACTTCAATTCCATGCGAAACAAGTGATTTAGCTTCAAATCAATGCTAAGTAGAAGGCTTAGCTTCAAATCAATGCGAAACAAATGGTATAGATTCAGATACTTGTGATAAACATGATTTAGCTTCCTCTGCATGCGAAACAAACGAGTTAGCTTCAGATCCATGCGAAACACATGATTTAGCTTCCAATCAATGCAAAGTAGAAGGCTTGGCATCAAATCCATGCGAAACAGATAGTTTAGCTTCAAATACTTGCGATATAAATGATATAGCTTCAAATGCAGGCGAAAGAAACGATTTAGCTACAAATCCATGCGAAACACATGATTTAGCTTGAAATCAATGCGAAGTAGAAGGCTTATCTTCTAATCCATGCGGAACAAATGGATTAGCTACAAATACTTGTGATAGACATGATTTAGCTTCAACTGCATGCGAAACAAACGAATTAGCTTCAAATCCAAGCGTAACACATGATTAAGCTTCAAATGCATGTGAAACACATGATTTAGCTTCAAATACTTGCCTTATAAATGATATAGCTTCAAGTGCAGGCGAAACAAACGAGTTAGCAACAAATCCATGCAAAACACATGATTTATCTTCAAATCAATGCGAAGTAGAAGGCTTAGCTTCAAATCCATGCGAAACGAATGATTTAGCTTCAAATACTTGCCTTATAAATGATATAGCTTCAAATGCAGGCGAAACGAACGAATTAGCTTCAAATACATGCGAAACACATGATTTAGCTTCAAATCAATGTGAAGTAGATGGCTTAGCTTCAAATCCATGCGAAACGAATGGTTTAGCTTCAAATGCTTGCGATATAAATGATATAGCTTCAAATGCAGGCGGAACAAACGAGTTAGCTTCAAATCCAAGCGAAACACATGATTTAGTTTCAAATTAATGCGAAGTAGAAGGCTGAGCTTCAAATCGATGCGAAACGAATGGTTTAGCATCAAATGCTTGCGATACAAATGATATAGCTTCAAATGCAGGCGAAACAAACGAGTTAGCTACAAATCCATGTGAAACACATGATTTAGCTTGAAATCAATGCGAAGTAGAAGACTTAGCTTCAAATCTATGCGGAACAAATGGTTTTGCCTCAAATACTTGTGATATACATGATTTAGCTTCAACTGCATGCGAAACTACTGAGTTAGCTTCAAATCCAAGCGAAACACATGATTTAGATTCAAATACTTGCCTTATAAATGATATAGCTTCAAGTGCAGGCGAATCAAACGAGTTAGCTACAAATCCATGAAAAACACATGATTTAGCTTCAAATCAATTCGAAGTAGAAGGCTTAGATTCAAATCCATGCGAAACGAAAGATTTAGATTCAAATACTTGCGAATATAAGTGATATAGCTTCAAATGCAGGCGAAACAAACGAGTTAGCTTCAAATCCAAGCGAAACACATGATTTAGCTTCAAATGAATGCGGAGTAGAAGACTTAGCTTCAAATCTATGCGGAACAAATGGTTTAGCCTCAAATACTTGTGATATACATGATTTAGCTTCAACTGCATGCGAAACAACTGAGTTAGCTACAAATCCAAGCGAAACAAATGATTTAGCTTCAAATCAATGCGAAGTAGAAGACTTAGCTTCAAATCCATGCGAAACGAATGGTTTGGCTTCAAATGCTTGCGATATAAATGATATAGCTTCAAATGCAGGCGGAACAAACAAGTTAGCTTTAAATCCAAGCGAAACACATGATTTAGTTTCAAATCAGTGCAAAGTAGAAGGCTTAGCTTCAAATCAATGCGGAAGAAATGGTTTAGATTCAGATACTTGTAATAAGCATGATTTAGCTTCAACTGCATTCGAAACAAACGAGTTAGCTTCAAATCCAAGCGAAACACATGATTTAGTTTCAAATTAATGCGAAGTAGAAGGCTTAGCTTCAAATCCATGCGAAACGAAAGATTTAGATTCAAATACTTGCGAATATAAGTGATATAGCTTCAAATGCAGGCGCAACAAACGAGTTAGCTACAAATCCATGTGAAACGCATGATTTAGCTTGAAATCAATGCGAAGTAGAAGACTTAGCTTCAAATCTATTCGGAACAAATGGTTTAGCCTCAAATACTTGTGATATACATGATTTAGCTTCAACTGCATGCGAAACTACTGAGTTAGCTTCAAATCCAAGCGGAACACATGATTTAGCTTCAAATACTTGCCATATAAATGATATAGCTTCAATTGCAGGCGAAACAAACCAGTTAACTTCAATTCCATGCGAAACAAATGATTTCGCTTCAAATCAATGCTAAGTACGAGGCTTAGCTTCAAATCCATGCGAAGCGAATGATTTAGCTTCAAATACTTGCCAAATGAATGATATAGCTTCAATTGCAGGCGAAACAAACCAGTTAACTTCAAATCCAAGCGAAACACATGATTTAGCTTCAAAAGCATGCGGAGTGGAAGACTTAGCTTCAAATCTATGCGGAACAAATGGTTTAGCCTCAAATACTTGTGATATACATGATTTAGCTTCAACTGCATGCGAAACAACTGAGTTAGCTAAAATCCAAGCGAAACACATGATTTAGCTTCAAATCAATGCGAAGTAGAAGGCTTAGCTTCAAATCCATGCGAAACGAATGGTTTGGCTTCAAATGCTTGCGATATAAACGATATAGCTTCAAATGCAGGCGGAACAAACGAGTTAGCTTCAAATCCATGCGAAACACATGATTTAGTTTCCAATCAATGCAAAGTAGAAGGTTTAGCTTCAAATCCATGCGAAACGAATGATTTACCTTCAAATACTTGCCTTATAAATGATATAGCTTCAAATGCAGGCGAAACAAACGAATTAGCTTCAAATCCAAGCGAAACACATGATTTAGCTTCAAATACTTGCCTTATAAATGATATAGCTTCAATTGCAGGCGAAACAAAACAGTTAACTACAATTCCATGCGAAACAAATGATTTATCTTCAAATCAATGCGAAGTAGAAGGCTTAGCTTCAAATCCATGCGAAACGAATGATTTAGCTTCAAATACTTGCCTTATAAATGATATAGCTTCAAATGCAAGCGAAACGAACGAGTTAGCTTCAAATACAAGCGAAACACATGATTTAGCTTCAAATGAATGCGGAGTGGAAGACTTAGCTTCAAATCTATGCGGAACAAATGGTTTAGCCTCAAATACTTGTGATATAGATGATTTAGCTTCAACTGCATGCGAAACAACTCAGTTAGCTACAAATCCAAGCGAAACACATGATTTATCTTCAAATCAATGCGAGGTAGAAGGTTTAGCTTCAAATCCATACGAAACGAATGGTTTAGCTTCAAATGCTTGCGATATAAATGATATAGCTTCAAATGCAGGCGGAACAAACGAGTTAGCTTTAAATCCAAGCGAAACACATGATTTAGTTTCAAATCAGTGCAAAGTAGAAGGCTTTGCTTCAAATCAATGCGAAACAAATGGTTTAGATTCAGATACTTGCGATAAACATGATTTAGCTTCCTCTGCATGCGAAACAAACGAGTTAGCTTCAAATCCAAGCGGAACACATGATTTAGCCTCAAACACTTGCCATATGAATGATATAGCTTAAAATGCAGGCGACACAAACGAGTTAGCTTCAAATCCAAGCGAAACACATGATTTAGTTTCAAATGAGTGCGGAGAAGAAGACTTAGCTTCAAATCTATGCGGAACAAATGGTTTAGCTTCTAATCAATGCTAAGTAGAAGGCTTAGCTTCAAATCCATGCGAAACGAATGATTTAGCTTCAAATACTTGCCTTATAAATGATATAGCTTAAAATGCAGGCGACACAAACGAGTTAGCTTTAAATCCAAGCGAAACACATGATTTAGTTTCAAATCAGTGCAAAGTAGAAGGCTTAGCTTCAAATCAATGCGAAACAAATGGTTTAGATTCAGATACTTGTGATAAACATGATTTAGCTTCCTCTGCATGCGAAACAAACGAGTTAGCATCAAATCCATGCGAAACACATGATTTAGCTTCCAATCAATGCAAAGTAGAAGGCTTAGCTTCAAATCCATGCGAAACAGATAGATTAGCTTCAAATAATTGCGATATAAATGATATAGCTTCAAATGCAGGCGAAAGGAACGAGTTAGCTACAAATCCATGCGATACACATGATTTAGCTTGAAATCAATGCGAAGTAGAAGGCTTATCTTCTAATCCATGCGGAGCAAATGGATTAGCTACAAATACTTGTGATAGACATGATTTAGCTTCAACTGCATGCGAAACAAAAGAATTAGCTTCAAATCCAAGCGGAACACATGATTTAGCCTCAAATACTTGCCAAATGAATGATATAGCTTCAATTGCAGGCGAAACAAACCAGTTAACTTCAATTCCATGCGAATCAAATGATTTAGATTCAAATCAATGCTAAGTAGAAGGCTTAGCTTCAAATCCATGCGAAACGAATGATTTAGCTTCAAATACTTGCCTTATAAATGATATAGCTTCAAATGCAGGCGACACAAACGAGTTAGCTTCAAATCCAAGCGAAACACATGATTTAGCTTCAAATGAGTGCGGAGTAGAAGACTTAGCTTCAAATCTATGCGGAACAAATGGTTTAGCCTCAAGTACTTGTGATATACATGATTTAGCTTCAACTGCATGCGAAACAACTGAGTTAGCTTCAAATCCAAGCGAAACACATGATTTAGATTCAAATACTTGCCTTATAAATGATATAGCTTCAAGTGCAGGCGAAACAATCGTGTTCCGGCCGAATCGCGGACCGCGGGTCAACGCACGCTCGACTTTCGATGTACGCCGTCTCGCCGTTTTTGTCGAATAAACGGCGAGGCGGCGAGACAATAACACGATCGACGTGCGTTGGCCCGACCGTCAAACGCTCGCCTCGGCCTAAATGTACACATGCAGCGTTTTTGCCTTAGGAGGCAATGACCGGCCTTCGACACCTGACGATGCGTCACCTTGAGCATCGGCCAGGTGTCTATATATACTGCCGCAAATGTAATAACGAAAGCCTGCTCTCCAAGATATCGATATCGAACAGTCGAGTTTAATTTAGCGCCCTTGCGCCTATACGAAGCCGTGCTTCAGCTTTTATATTTCGATCGTAGCCGTGCTACTCTTTATACGACAAACGGAGCCGTGCTCCAAAAGCTTGTAAATCAAAGGACTGTGGAGTCCGAGTCAAATAAATCGAGTGTCGTCTCCTCCACGAATTCCGGCGTTTTAATTTTGTGCCGTGCGCAACATTTCTGGTCCTTCGAGCCGGATTCCGGAGACGACACAGGAGAGATAAATCATCTCCATCAACAGCGTCGATCACGCAGTCGATCGACGCATACGAGTCCACTGTGACACTGCTGGTCAACATGGAGCAACTCATCAAGGAGCAGGAGCTCACCATCGGGGGGCTTTGCCGGATCCTGCCCAATTTCAAACGTCTGGGAAAGGCGAAATTCACCGAAGCCGCCGCCGAAGAACGCCTTCGCCGCCTGCGGGCCGAGTGGGACGCGTGCCGACGCCTCCACCTCCAGTTGGAGCTGAAGGCCACTGGCGAAGAACGGGAAACCCGCGACTACTTTAAACAGGGGTACTTCGAGCGGGCCGAAGCAGAGTTTGAACAGGCAAGTGACTTCTTCGTGGAACTGATCGCTTCATTTAGGAGCGGAGCGTCTGCGCTGGCTGACGCGAGCCAGACCAGGGAGCCCGACTCCTGTAGCGCGCCCGTGGCGCAGCTACCGCGACTCCCATTGCCGAGGTTCGCCGGCTGCTACACGGAGTGGCCGAGCTTCTCGGACCAGTTTGAGTCGCTGGTCGTGAAGAACCGGACTCTTCACGACGTCCAGCGACTTCAGTACCTCAAGGGTGCTTTAGAGGGAGAAGCAGCGTCCGAGATTGCTCACTACTCCGTGACAGCGGCGAACTTCGGCATCGCGTGGGCGGCCTTGGTCAGGAGGTATGACCGGAAGCGACTGGTCGTCAGTGCGCTCCTGTCGAGCTTCCTGACCCTTGCGCCGCTCACCCGCGATCGCGACGGCAGCGGTCTCGCCTTGCTGCGTCGTCGCACTAACGAGGCGTTGGCCCAGCTGCGAAACTTGGGGCGGCCGGTGGACCATTGGGACGACCTGCTGGTCCACCTAACGGTGGAAAAACTCGACCCGAAGTCGAGAGAGGCGTGGGTCCACGAAATCCGCGCCGCAGTGGATCCACCCACGTATGCCTGTCTCGACGAGTTCCTGGAGTATCGGGCCGGGTCCTTCGCGGAGCTTAGGATGGCTCCGGAGCCCTCGGCTACCTCCGCGGAGCGTAGGCCGGCCCGACCTCCACCACCGGTACGCTCCCACGCGATGGCGACGACGACGGCGGCGAGCCGTTGCCGGAAGTGCGGCGACAACCACCCGCTGTTCCGGTGCCCTGCGTTCAGGGGCATGGCGATCAACCTGCGCCGGGATTTTGTTAGGGCGCGCGGTTGCTGCTTCAACTGCCTCCGTTCGGGACACCCCGCGACATCGTGTCCCTCCGCGTCGCGCTGCTCCGTTTGCAACGGCTAGCACCACACCCTGATTCACCAGGATTCCGGGGTTGGTGGCGGGCCAGAGTCAACCGCGGTAGAACTCGGGCGGGAAACAGCGACGAATATCTCCGCATCGTCCGTGGTCCACAACTGCATCGCACGCTGGAGCGGGAGCAGGGCCGTACTGCTCGCGACCGCTCTAGTATGGGTAGAGACACGCGACGGGGGGGTAAGGCCGGTGAGAGCCCTGTTGGACCAGGGATCGGAGGCGACCTTCGTCTCCGAATCCCTCGTCCAGGCCCTCCGCCTTCCTAAGCGGCCCGCGGCTATCACCGTGACGGGTGCGGGGGACGCGCCGGTGGGTCGCGTGACTTCGCGGGTCGATCTGGTGTTACGGTTGACCGGGCGCGGGAACGCTCCGATGCCGCTTTCCGCGTTCGTCCTCCGGAGACTTGCCGGGTACGCGCCCAAGACGACCGTCGATATTCGCGTTTACCCGCATCTGCAGCACCTCGTTTTAGCGGACCCTGATCCGACTAGAGATCTCCCTGTAGATCTCTTAATCGGGGCCGATCGTTACGGTGATGTGATCGGTCCCGGCCTGCGCCGCGGAACACCCGGCCAGCCAATCGCGCAGAATACCATATTCGGTTGGGTCGTCTCGGGCGTCGCGTCGACACCCGCGAACGAACCCGATCCCTCCGCGGCGTCCCTGCACTGTCGCGCGGAGGAAAGGTTGCAGCAGCAATTGCGTTGTTCTGGGAGCCCGAGGAGGCGAGTCCCAAATCTGTTCCCCCCCCTGACGAGTCGAGGTGCGGCGAACATTCCGTCAACACCGTCTCACGGCGGGCGGACGGGCAGTGCGTGGTTCGGTTACCCCTTGCGTACCGAACCACCCCTCGCTCTCGGCTCGTCAAAGGGCCGTGCCCTAGCCATGCTCCACGGAGTCGAGCGGCGACTCAAGGGTGACAAAAATCAGAGCAAAAATATTGCTACAGGAGTTATGGTTGGGGGGTGCGGATTGGGACGCTCCGCTCCCGGACGAGCTCAACCAGACGTGGTGCGAACTCGTCGCCGAGTTACCGCTCTTAAGCGCCGCACGAGTGCCACGCTGGTTTGGCATCTTCCCATCCCCGCGCAGGGGGGAGCAATACGAGTTGCACGGTTACGCGGACGCGTCTTCGCGCGCGCATGGAGCGGTGGTGTATCTGCTAGTGCGACCGTTCCCGAGCGAACCCTCGGGAACCCAGGTGACCCTCGTCGCCTCGCGGGCCAGGGTCGCTCCCGTCATCATGATACAGATTTCTCGCGGCCCTTCGTCGAAGGAGGAATAGTCCCTCGGATTACAAAGCGCCGATGCGGCGGGCGAGGATCCTGTGGCTCCATTGGCTGCAGGGTGGCGCCTTCGCATCGGAGATACGCGCCGTCCGAAAGTCCCAATTCGTCGGGCGATCGTCGCCCTTGCGGCGGTTGAGCCCATTTCTTGACGAGGCAGGATTGCTTCGCGTGGGGGGACGTCTAGACAACTCGTCCCGCGCGTATGACGAGAAACACCCCATCCTCCTCCCGAAGCACCCAGTGGTGGATTTGCTGGTGGAGGCTGTGCACCTCACGGCCCTCCACAGTGGACCCCAGCTCACCTTGAGCGTGCTGAGGAGGACGTATTGGCTTCTGGGTGCCCGAGACACGGTTAGAAGAGTGACCTGGAGGTGCGTCGCTTGCGCAAGGCATCGCGCATCTCCAGCGTCCCAACTCATGGGCACGTTGCCCTTATCGCGGGTAAACCCTTCGCGGCCCTTCTCGCACGTGGGCGTCGACTATGCGGGCCCCCTCTGGACCCGCATGGGGAAGGGCCGGGGTTATCGGGCCCAGAAGTCATACATCGGGGTGTTCGTGTGCTTCGCGACCCGCGCGATCCACCTCGAGCTGGTGAGCGACTGCACCACGGCGGGCTTCTTGGCTGCACTGCGGAGGTTCGTCTCCCGTCGGGGTAGGCCCGCTGCTATTTATTCCGACAACGGAACGAACTTCCGCGGTGCCGCACGGGAGCTCGCAGCGATGGTACGGGCGGTCCGCGACTCAGCCGAGGTATCGGCCTTTCTCGGAGAGGCCGACATCGTGTGGCATTTCTCCCCACCCGGAGCCCCGCATTTCGGCGGTTTATGGGAAGCGGGGGTTAAGGCAGTAAAACGCCACTTAGCACGGGTGGTTGGCCAGCACACCCTCACCTTTGAGGAGATGTGCACCCTGTTGTGCACCGTCGAGGCATGCCTTAATTCCCGCCCCCTAACACCGATGTCGAGCGATCCGACGGACTACGCGGCCCTTACACCGGGGCATTTCTTGACGGGAGCACCCTTGCTTACGCTTCCGGGAGAACGTTCGCCGGACACCGCCGCCTCCCCCTTGTCCCGATGGCAA
Source organism: Megalopta genalis (assembly GCF_051020955.1). Classification (NCBI taxonomy): domain Eukaryota; kingdom Metazoa; phylum Arthropoda; class Insecta; order Hymenoptera; family Halictidae; genus Megalopta; species Megalopta genalis. The sequence continues at coordinate 36,160 of NW_027477917.1, forward strand.
GGGGTCGAAACCATGCGTGCCAATTTTTGGAAACAATGGAACCGCGAGTATCTCCACACGCTGCAGGAGCGCAGCAAATGGTGGCGTGCCGAGAGGAACCTGCAGGTGGGAGATCTCGTGGTTCTTCGCGACGCGAATTGCCCACCGGCGTGTTGGCGTCTCGCACGCGTGCAGACGCTGCACCCCGGTGAGGACGGCCGAGTTCGAGTCGTAACCATCCGCACCGCCGGCGGATGTTACACTCGGCCGATCACGCAGCTCGTGCGCTTGCCGGTGGACATGCCCGCTGGACCCTCCTCAGGACCGGAGCAGTAGCGAGGGAAGGCGAGCGTACATGGCGGGCGGAGCGAGCTCGCCATTAGTTATTAAGATCAGCGGAGCTGAGGCGGGCGGTATGATCCGGCCGAATCGCGGACCGCGGGTCAACGCACGCTCGACTTTCGATGTACGCCGTCTCGCCGTTTTTGTCGAATAAACGGCGAGGCGGCGAGACAATAACACGATCGACGTGCGTTGGCCCGACCGTCAAACGCTCGCCTCGGCCTAAATGTACAAATTCAGCGTTTTTGCCTTAGGAGGCAATGACCGGCCTTCGACACCTGACGATGCGTCACCTTGAGCATCGGCCAGGTGTCTATATATACTGCCGCAAATGTAATAACGAAAGCCTGCTCTCCAAGATATCGATATCGAACAGTCAAGTTTAATTTAGCGCCCTTGCGCCTATACGAAGCCGTGCTTCAGCTTTTATATTTCGATCGTAGCCGTGCTACTCTTTATACGACAAACGGAGCCGTGCTCCAAAAGCTTGTAAATCAAAGGACTGTGGAGTCCGAGTCAAATAAATCGAGTGTCGTCTCCTCCACGAATTCCGGCGTTTTAATTTTGTGCCGTGCGCAACAAATCGAGTTAGCTACAAATCCATGCAAAACACACGATTTAGCTTCAAATCAATTCGAAGTAGAAGGCTTAGATTCAAATCCATGCGAAACGAAAGATTTAGATTCAAATACTTGCGAATACAAGTGATATAGCTTCAAATGCAGGCGACACAAACGAGTTAGCTTCAAATCCAAGCGAAACACATGATTTAGCTTCAAATGAGTGCGGAGTAGAAGACTTAGCTTCAAATCTATGCGGAACAAATGGTTTAGCCTCAAATACTTGTAACATACATGATTTAGCTTCAACTGCATGCGAAACAACTGAGTTAGCTTCAAATCCAAGCGAAACACATGATTTAGATTCAAATACTTGCCTTATAAATGATATAGCTTCAAGTGCAGGCGAAACAAACGAGTTAGCTACAAGTCCATGCAAAACACATGATTTAGCTTCAAATCAATTCGAAGTAGAAGGCTTAGATTCATATCCATGCGAAACGAAAGATTTAGATTCAAATACTTGCGAATATAAGTGATATAGCTTCAAATGCAGGCGAAACAAACGAGTTAGCTACAAATCCATGCGAAACACATGATTTAGCTTGAAATCAATGCGAAGTAGAAGACTTAGCTTCAAATCCATGCGAAAAGAATGATTTAGCTTCAAATACTTGCCTTATAAATGATATAGCTTCAAATGCAGGCGAAACAAACGAGTTAGCTTCCAATCCAAGCGAAACACATGATTTAGCTTCAAATGAATGTGGAGTAGAAGACTTAGCTTCAAATCCATGCGAAACGAATGATTTAGCTTCAAATACTTGCCTTATAAATGATATAGGTTCAAATGCAGGCGAAACAAACGAGTTAGCTTCAAATCCAAGCGAAACACATGATTTAGCTTCAAATGAATGAGGAGTAGAAGACTTAGCTTCAAATCCATGCGAAACGAATGATTTAGCTTCAAATACTTGCCTTATAAATGATATAGCTTCAAATGCAGGCGAAACAAACGCGTTAGCTTCAAATCCAAGCGTCACACATGACTTAGCTTTGAAATGAATGCGGAGTAGAAGACTTAGCTTCAAATCCATGCGAAACGAATGATTTACCTTCAAATACTTGCCTTATAAATGATATAGCTTCAAATGCAGGCGAAACAAACGAGTTAGCTTCAAATCCAAGCGAAACACATTATTTAGCTTCAAATACTTGCCTTATAAATGATATAGCTTCAATTGCAGGCTAAACAAACCAGTTAACTATAATTCCATGCGAAACAAATGATTTATCTTCAAATCAATGCGAAGTAGAAGGCTTATCTTCTAATCCATGCGGAACAAATGGATTAGCTGCAAATACTTGTGATAGACATGATTTAGCTTCAACTGCATGCGAAACAAACGAATTAGCTTCAAATCCAAGCGTAACACATGATTAAGCTTCAAATGCATGTGAAAAACATGATTTAGCTTCAAATACTTGCCTTATAAATGATATAGCTTCAAGTGCAGGCGAAACAAACGAGTTAGCAACAAATCCATGCAAAACACATGATTAAGCTTCAAATCAATTCGAAGTAAAAGGCTTAGATTCAAATCCATGCGAAACCAAAGATTTAGATTCAAATACTTGCGAATATAAGTGATATAGTTTCAAATGCAGGCGAAACAAACGAGTTAGCTACAAATCCATGTGAAACACATTATTTAGCTTGAAATCAATGCGAAGTAGAAGACTTAGCTTCAAATCCATGCGAAACGAATGATTTAGCTACAAATACTTGCCTTATAAATGATATAGCTTCAAATGCAGGCGAAACAAACGAGTTAGCTACAAATCCATGCAAAACACATGATTTAGCTTCAAATCAATTCGAAGTAGAAGGCATAGATTCAAATCCATGCGAAACGAAAGATTTAGATTCAAATACTTGCGAATATAAGTGATATAGCTTCAAATGCAGGCGAAACAAACGAGTTCGCTACAAATCCATGTGAAACACATGATTTAGCTTGAAATCAATGCGAAGTAGAAGACTTAGCTTCAAATCTGTGCGGAACAAATGGTTTAGCCTCAAATATTTGTGATATACATGATATAGCTTCAACTGCATGCGAAACAACTGAGTTAGCTTCAAATCCAAGCGAAACACATGATTTAGATTCAAATACTTGCCTTATAAATGATATAGCTTCAAGTGCAGGCGAAACAATCGAGTTAGCTACAAATCCATGCAAAACACACGACTTAGCTTCAAATCAATTCGAAGTAGAAGGCTTAGATTCAAATCCATGCGAAACGAAAGATTTAGATTCAAATACTTGCGAATACAAGTGATATAGCTTCAAATGCAGGCGAAACAAACGAGTTAACTACAATTCCATGCGAAACAAATGATTTATCTTCAAATCAATGCGAAGTAGAAGGCTTAGCTTCAAATCCATGCAAAAACGAATGATTTAGCTTCAAATACTTGCGAATATAAGTGATATAGCTTGAAATCCAGGCGAAACATACGAGTTAGCTACAAATCCATGTGAAACACATGATTTAGCTTGAAATCAATGCGAAGTAGAAGACTTAGCTTCAAATCTATCCGGAACAAATGGTTTAGCCTCAAATACTTGTGATATACATGATTTAGCTTCAACTGCATGCGAAACTACTGAGTTAGCTTCAAATCCAAGCGAATCACATGATTTAGCTTCAAATACTTGCCATATAAATGACATAGCTTCAATTGCAGGCGAAACAAACCAGTTAACTTCAATTCCATGCAAAACATATGATTTAGCTTCAAATCAATGCTAAGTAGAAGGCTTAGCTTCAAATCCATGCGAAACGAATGAATTAGCTTCAAATACTTGCCTTATAAATGATATAGCTTCAAATGCAGGCGACACAAACGAGTTAGCTCCAAATCCGAGCGAAACACATGATTTAGCTTCAAATGAATGCGGAGTAGAAGACGTAGCTTCAAATCCATGCGAAACAAATGATTTAGCTTCAAATACTTGCCTTATAAATGATATAGCTTCAAATGCAGGCGAAACAAACGAGTTAGCTTCAAATCCAAGCGAAACACATGATTTAGCTTCAAATACTTGCCATATGAATGATATAGATTCAATTGCAGGCGAAACAAACCAGTTAACTTCAATTCCATGCGAAACAAATGATTTATCTTCAAATCAATGCGAAGTAGAAGGTTTAGCTTCAAATCCATGCGAAACGAATGATTTAGCTTCAAATACTTGCCTTATAAATGATATAGCTTCAAATGCAGGCGAAACGAACGAGTTAGCTACAAATCCAAGCGAAACACATGATTTAGCTTCAAATCAATGCGAAGTAGAAGGCTTACCTTCAAATCCATGCGAAACGAATGGTTTAGCTTCAAATGCTTGCGATATAAATGATATAGCTTCAAATGCAGGCGGAACAAACGAGTTAGCAACAAATCCATGCAAAACACATGATTAAGCTTCAAATCAATTCGAAGTAAAAGGCTTAGATTCAAATCCATGCGAAACGAAAGATTTAGATTCAAATACTTGCGAAGATAAGTGATATAGCTTCAAATGCAGGCGAAACAAACGAGTTAGCTACAAATCCATGTGAAACACATTATTTAGCTTGAAATCAATGCGAAGTAGAAGACTTAGCTTCAAATCCATGCGAAACGAATGATTTAGCTTCAAATACTTGCCTTATAAATGATATAGCTTCAATTGCAGGCGAAACAAAACAGTTAACTACAATTCCATGCGAAACAAATGATTTATCTTCAAATCAATGCGAAGTAGAAGGCTTAGCTTCAAATCCATGCGAAACGAATGATTTAGCTTCAAATACTTGCCTTATAAATGATATAGCTTCAAATGCAAGCGAAACGAACGAGTTAGCTTCAAAGACAAGCGAAACACATGATTTAGCTTCAAATGAATGCGGAGTGGAAGACTTAGCTTCAAATCTATGCGGAACAAATGGTTTAGCCTCAAATACTTGTGATATAGATGATTTAGCTTCAACTGCATGCGAAACAACTCAGTTAGCTACAAATCCAAGCGAAACACATGATTTATCTTCAAATCAATGCGAGGTAGAAGGCTTAGCTTCAAATCCATACGAAACGAATGGTTTAGCTTCAAATGCTTGCGATATAAATGATATAGCTTCAAATGCAGGCGGAACAAACGAGTTAGCTTTAAATCCAAGCGAAACACATGATTTAGTTTCAAATCAGTGCAAAGTAGAAGGCTTTGCTTCAAATCAATGCGAAACAAATGGTTTAGATTCAGATACTTGTGATAAACATGATTTAGCTTCCTCTGCATGCGAAACAAACGAGTTAGCTTCAAATCCAAGCGGAACACATGATTTAGCCTCAAACACTTGCCATATGAATGATATAGCTTAAAATGCAGGCCACACAAACGAGTTAGCTTCAAATCCAAGCGAAACACATGATTTAGCTTCAAATGAGTGCGGAGAAGAAGACTTAGCTTCAAATCTATGCGGAACAAATGGTTTAGCTTCTAATCAATGCTAAGTAGAAGGCTTAGCTTCAAATCCATGCGAAACGAATGATTTAGCTTCAAATACTTGCCTTATAAATGATATAGCTTAAAATGCAGGCGACACAAACGAGTTAGCTTTAAATCCAAGCGAAACACATGATTTAGTTTCAAATCAGTGCAAAGTAGAAGGCTTAGCTTCAAATCAATGCGAAACAAATGGTTTAGATTCAGATACTTGTGATAAACATGATTTAGCTTCCTCTGCATGCGAAACAAACGAGTTAGCATCAAATCCATGCGAAACACATGATTTAGCTTCCAATCAATGCAAAGTAGAAGGCTTAGCTTCAAATCCATGCGAAACGAATGATTTAGCTTCAAATACTTGCCTTATAAATGATATAGCTTCAAATGCAGGCGACACAAACGAGTTAGCTTCAAATCCAAGCGAAACACATGATTTAGCTTCAAATGAGTGCGGAGTAGAAGACTTAGCTTCAAATCTATGCGGAACAAATGGTTTAGCCTCAAATACTTGTAACATACATGATTTAGCTTCAACTGCATGCGAAACAACTGAGTTAGCTTCAAATCCAAGCGAAACACATGATTTAGATTCAAATACTTGCCTTATAAATGATATAGCTTCAAGTGCAGGCGAAACAAACGAGTTAGCTACAAGTCCATGCAAAACACATGATTTAGCTTCAAATCAATTCGAAGTAGAAGGCTTAGATTCATATCCATGCGAAACGAAAGATTTAGATTCAAATACTTGCGAATATAAGTGATATAGCTTCAAATGCAGGCGAAACAAACGAGTTAGCTACAAATCCATGCGAAACACATGATTTAGCTTGAAATCAATGCGAAGTAGAAGACTTAGCTTCAAATCCATGCGAAAAGAATGATTTAGCTTCAAATACTTGCCTTATAAATGATATAGCTTCAAATGCAGGCGAAACAAACGAGTTAGCTTCCAATCCAAGCGAAACACATGATTTAGCTTCAAATGAATGTGGAGTAGAAGACTTAGCTTCAAATCCATGCGAAACGAATGATTTAGCTTCAAATACTTGCCTTATAAATGATATAGGTTCAAATGCAGGCGAAACAAACGAGTTAGCTTCAAATCCAAGCGAAACACATGATTTAGCTTCAAATGAATGAGGAGTAGAAGACTTAGCTTCAAATCCATGCGAAACGAATGATTTAGCTTCAAATACTTGCCTTATAAATGATATAGCTTCAAATGCAGGCGAAACAAACGCGTTAGCTTCAAATCCAAGCGTCACACATGACTTAGCTTTGAAATGAATGCGGAGTAGAAGACTTAGCTTCAAATCCATGCGAAACGAATGATTTACCTTCAAATACTTGCCTTATAAATGATATAGCTTCAAATGCAGGCGAAACAAACGAGTTAGCTTCAAATCCAAGCGAAACACATTATTTAGCTTCAAATACTTGCCTTATAAATGATATAGCTTCAATTGCAGGCTAAACAAACCAGTTAACTATAATTCCATGCGAAACAAATGATTTATCTTCAAATCAATGCGAAGTAGAAGGCTTATCTTCTAATCCATGCGGAACAAATGGATTAGCTGCAAATACTTGTGATAGACATGATTTAGCTTCAACTGCATGCGAAACAAACGAATTAGCTTCAAATCCAAGCGTAACACATGATTAAGCTTCAAATGCATGTGAAACACATGATTTAGCTTCAAATACTTGCCTTATAAATGATATAGCTTCAAGTGTAGGCGAAACAAACGAGTTAGCAACAAATCCATGCAAAACACATGATTAAGCTTCAAATCAATTCGAAGTAAAAGGCTTAGATTCAAATCCATGCGAAACCAAAGATTTAGATTCAAATACTTGCGAATATAAGTGATATAGTTTCAAATGCAGGCGAAACAAACGAGTTAGCTACAAATCCATGTGAAACACATTATTTAGCTTGAAATCAATGCGAAGTAGAAGACTTAGCTTCAAATCCATGCGAAACGAATGATTTAGCTACAAATACTTGCCTTATAAATGATATAGCTTCAAATGCAGGCGAAACAAACGAGTTAGCTACAAATCCATGCAAAACACATGATTTAGCTTCAAATCAATTCGAAGTAGAAGGCATAGATTCAAATCCATGCGAAACGAAAGATTTAGATTCAAATACTTGCGAATATAAGTGATATAGCTTCAAATGCAGGCGAAACAAACGAGTTCGCTACAAATCCATGTGAAACACATGATTTAGCTTGAAATCAATGCGAAGTAGAAGACTTAGCTTCAAATCTGTGCGGAACAAATGGTTTAGCCTCAAATATTTGTGATATACATGATATAGCTTCAACTGCATGCGAAACAACTGAGTTAGCTTCAAATCCAAGCGAAACACATGATTTAGATTCAAATACTTGCCTTATAAATGATATAGCTTCAAGTGCAGGCGAAACAATCGAGTTAGCTACAAATCCATGCAAAACACACGACTTAGCTTCAAATCAATTCGAAGTAGAAGGCTTAGATTCAAATCCATGCGAAACGAAAGATTTAGATTCAAATACTTGCGAATACAAGTGATATAGCTTCAAATGCAGGCGAAACAAACGAGTTAACTACAATTCCATGCGAAACAAATGATTTATCTTCAAATCAATGCGAAGTAGAAGGCTTAGCTTCAAATCCATGCAAAAACGAATGATTTAGCTTCAAATACTTGCGAATATAAGTGATATAGCTTGAAATCCAGGCGAAACATACGAGTTAGCTACAAATCCATGTGAAACACATGATTTAGCTTGAAATCAATGCGAAGTAGAAGACTTAGCTTCAAATCTATCCGGAACAAATGGTTTAGCCTCAAATACTTGTGATATACATGATTTAGCTTCAACTGCATGCGAAACTACTGAGTTAGCTTCAAATCCAAGCGAATCACATGATTTAGCTTCAAATACTTGCCATATAAATGACATAGCTTCAATTGCAGGCGAAACAAACCAGTTAACTTCAATTCCATGCAAAACATATGATTTAGCTTCAAATCAATGCTAAGTAGAAGGCTTAGCTTCAAATCCATGCGAAACGAATGAATTAGCTTCAAATACTTGCCTTATAAATGATATAGCTTCAAATGCAGGCGACACAAACGAGTTAGCTCCAAATCCGAGCGAAACACATGATTTAGCTTCAAATGAATGCGGAGTAGAAGACGTAGCTTCAAATCCATGCGAAACAAATGATTTAGCTTCAAATACTTGCCTTATAAATGATATAGCTTCAAATGCAGGCGAAACAAACGAGTTAGCTTCAAATCCAAGCGAAACACATGATTTAGCTTCAAATACTTGCCATATGAATGATATAGATTCAATTGCAGGCGAAACAAACCAGTTAACTTCAATTCCATGCGAAACAAATGATTTATCTTCAAATCAATGCGAAGTAGAAGGTTTAGCTTCAAATCCATGCGAAACGAATGATTTAGCTTCAAATACTTGCCTTATAAATGATATAGCTTCAAATGCAGGCGAAACGAACGAGTTAGCTACAAATCCAAGCGAAACACATGATTTAGCTTCAAATCAATGCGAAGTAGAAGGCTTACCTTCAAATCCATGCGAAACGAATGGTTTATCTTCAAATGCTTGCGATATAAATGATATAGCTTCAAATGCAGGCGGAACAAACGAGTTAGCAACAAATCCATGCAAAACACATGATTAAGCTTCAAATCAATTCGAAGTAAAAGGCTTAGATTCAAATCCATGCGAAACGAAAGATTTAGATTCAAATACTTGCGAAGATAAGTGATATAGCTTCAAATGCAGGCGAAACAAACGAGTTAGCTACAAATCCATGTGAAACACATTATTTAGCTTGAAATCAATGCGAAGTAGAAGACTTAGCTTCAAATCCATGCGAAACGAATGATTTAGCTTCAAATACTTGCCTTATAAATGATATAGCTTCAATTGCAGGCGAAACAAAACAGTTAACTACAATTCCATGCGAAACAAATGATTTATCTTCAAATCAATGCGAAGTAGAAGGCTTAGCTTCAAATCCATGCGAAACGAATGATTTAGCTTCAAATACTTGCCTTATAAATGATATAGCTTCAAATGCAAGCGAAACGAACGAGTTAGCTTCAAAGACAAGCGAAACACATGATTTAGCTTCAAATGAATGCGGAGTGGAAGACTTAGCTTCAAATCTATGCGGAACAAATGGTTTAGCCTCAAATACTTGTGATATAGATGATTTAGCTTCAACTGCATGCGAAACAACTCAGTTAGCTACAAATCCAAGCGAAACACATGATTTATCTTCAAATCAATGCGAGGTAGAAGGCTTAGCTTCAAATCCATACGAAACGAATGGTTTAGCTTCAAATGCTTGCGATATAAATGATATAGCTTCAAATGCAGGCGGAACAAACGAGTTAGCTTTAAATCCAAGCGAAACACATGATTTAGTTTCAAATCAGTGCAAAGTAGAAGGCTTTGCTTCAAATCAATGCGAAACAAATGGTTTAGATTCAGATACTTGTGATAAACATGATTTAGCTTCCTCTGCATGCGAAACAAACGAGTTAGCTTCAAATCCAAGCGGAACACATGATTTAGCCTCAAACACTTGCCATATGAATGATATAGCTTAAAATGCAGGCCACACAAACGAGTTAGCTTCAAATCCAAGCGAAACACATGATTTAGCTTCAAATGAGTGCGGAGAAGAAGACTTAGCTTCAAATCTATGCGGAACAAATGGTTTAGCTTCTAATCAATGCTAAGTAGAAGGCTTAGCTTCAAATCCATGCGAAACGAATGATTTAGCTTCAAATACTTGCCTTATAAATGATATAGCTTAAAATGCAGGCGACACAAACGAGTTAGCTTTAAATCCAAGCGAAACACATGATTTAGTTTCAAATCAGTGCAAAGTAGAAGGCTTAGCTTCAAATCAATGCGAAACAAATGGTTTAGATTCAGATACTTGTGATAAACATGATTTAGCTTCCTCTGCATGCGAAACAAACGAGTTAGCAATCAAATCCATGCGAAACACATGATTTAGCTTCCAATCAATGCAAAGTAGAAGGCTTAGCTTCAAATCCATGCGAAACGAATGATTTAGCTTCAAATACTTGCCTTATAAATGATATAGCTTCAAATGCAGGCGACACAAACGAGTTAGCTTCAAATCCAAGCGAAACACATGATTTAGCTTCAAATGAGTGCGGAGTAGAAGACTTAGCTTCAAATCTATGCGGAACAAATGGTTTAGCCTCAAATACTTGTAACATACATGATTTAGCTTCAACTGCATGCGAAACAACTGAGTTAGCTTCAAATCCAAGCGAAACACATGATTTAGATTCAAATACTTGCCTTATAAATGATATAGCTTCAAGTGCAGGCGAAACAAACGAGTTAGCTACAAGTCCATGCAAAACACATGATTTAGCTTCAAATCAATTCGAAGTAGAAGGCTTAGATTCATATCCATGCGAAACGAAAGATTTAGATTCAAATACTTGCGAATATAAGTGATATAGCTTCAAATGCAGGCGAAACAAACGAGTTAGCTACAAATCCATGTGAAACACATGATTTAGCTTGAAATCAATGCGAAGTAGAAGACTTAGCTTCAAATCTATGCGGAACAAATGGTTTAGCCTCAAATACTTGTGATATACATGATTTAGCTTCAACTGCATGCGAAACAACTGAGTTAGCTTCAAATCCAAGCGAAACACATGATTTAGATTCAAATACTTGCCTTATAAATGATATAGCTTCAAGTGCAGGCGAAACAATCGTGTTCCGGCCGAATCGCGGACCGCGGGTCAACGCACGCTCGACTTTCGATGTACGCCGTCTCGCCGTTTTTGTCGAATAAACGGCGAGGCGGCGAGACAATAACACGATCGACGTGCGTTGGCCCGACCGTCAAACGCTCGCCTCGGCCTAAATGTACACATGCAGCGTTTTTGCCTTAGGAGGCAATGACCGGCCTTCGACACCTGACGATGCGTCACCTTGAGCATCGGCCAGGTGTCTATATATACTGCCGCAAATGTAATAACGAAAGCCTGCTCTCCAAGATATCGATATCGAACAGTCAAGTTTAATTTAGCGCCCTTGCGCCTATACGAAGCCGTGCTTCAGCTTTTATATTTCGATCGTAGCCGTGCTACTCTTTATACGACAAACGGAGCCGTGCTCCAAAAGCTTGTAAATCAAAGGACTGTGGAGTCCGAGTCAAATAAATCGAGTGTCGTCTCCTCCACGAATTCCGGCGTTTTAATTTTGTGCCGTGCGCAACAAAACGAGTTAGCTACAAATCCATGCAAAACACACGATTTAGCTTCAAATCAATTCGAAGTAGAAGGCTTAGATTCAAATCCATGCGAAACGAAAGATTTAGATTCAAATACTTGCGAATACAAGTGATATAGCTTCAAATGCAGGCGACACAAACGAGTTAGCTTCAAATCCAAGCGAAACACATGATTTAGCTTCAAATGCGTGCGGAGTAGAAGACTTAGCTTCAAATCTATGCGGAACAAATGGTTTAGCCTCAAATACTTGTAACATACATGATTTAGCTTCAACTGCATGCGAAACAACTGAGTTAGCTTCAAATCCAAGCGAAACACATGATTTAGATTCAAATACTTGCCTTATAAATGATATAGCTTCAAGTGCAGGCGAAACAAACGAGTTAGCTACAAGTCCATGCAAAACACATGATTTAGCTTCAAATCAATTCGAAGTAGAAGGCTTAGATTCATATCCATGCGAAACGAAAGATTTAGATTCAAATACTTGCGAATATAAGTGATATAGCTTCAAATGCAGGCGAAACAAACGAGTTAGCTACAAATCCATGCAAAACACATGATTTAGCTTCAAATCAATGCTAAGTAGAAGGCTTAGCTTCAAATCCATGCGAAACGAATGAATTAGCTTCAAATACTTGCCTTATAAATGATATAGCTTCAAATGCAGGCGACACAAACGAGTTAGCTCCAAATCCGAGCGAAACACATGATTTAGCTTCAAATGAATGCGGAGTAGAAGACGTAGCTTCAAATCCATGCGAAACAAATGATTTAGCTTCAAATACTTGCCTTATAAATGATATAGCTTCAAATGCAGGCGAAACAAACGAGTTAGCTTCAAATCCAAGCGAAACACATGATTTAGCTTCAAATACTTGCCATATGAATGATATAGATTCAATTGCAGGCGAAACAAACCAGTTAACTTCAATTCCATGCGAAACAAATGATTTATCTTCAAATCAATGCGAAGTAGAAGGTTTAGCTTCAAATCCATGCGAAACGAATGATTTAGCTTCAAATACTTGCCTTATAAATGATATAGCTTCAAATGCAGGCGAAACAAACGCGTTAGCTTCAAATCCAAGCGTCACACATGACTTAGCTTTGAAATGAATGCGGAGTAGAAGACTTAGCTTCAAATCCATGCGAAACGAATGATTTACCTTCAAATACTTGCCTTATAAATGATATAGCTTCAAATGCAGGCGAAACAAACGAGTTAGCTTCAAAACCAAGCGAAACACATTATTTAGCTTCAAATACTTGCCTTATAAATGATATAGCTTCAATTGCAGGCTAAACAAACCAGTTAACTATAATTCCATGCGAAACAAATGATTTATCTTCAAATCAATGCGAAGTAGAAGGCTTATCTTCTAATCCATGCGGAACAAATGGATTAGCTGCAAATACTTGTGATAGACATGATTTAGCTTCAACTGCATGCGAAACAAACGAATTAGCTTCAAATCCAAGCGTAACACATGATTAAGCTTCAAATGCATGCGAAACGAATGATTTAGCTACAAATACTTGCCTTATAAATGATATAGCTTCAAATGCAGGCGAAACAAACGATTTAGCTACAAATCCATGCAAAACACATGATTTAGCTTCAAATCAATTCGAAGTAGAAGGCATAGATTCAAATCCATGCGAAACGAAAGATTTAGATTCAAATACTTGCGAATATAAGTGATATAGCTTCAAATGCAGGCGAAACAAACGAGTTAGCTACAAATCCATGTGAAACACATGATTTAGCTTGAAATCAATGCGAAGTAGAAGACTTAGCTTCAAATCTGTGCGGAACAAATGGTTTAGCCTCAAATATTTGTGATATACATGATATAGCTTCAACTGCATGCGAAACAACTGAGTTAGCTTCAATCCAAGCGAAACACATGATTTAGATTCAAATACTTGCCTTATAAATGATATAGCTTCAAGTGCAGGCGAAACAATCGAGTTAGCTACAAATCCATGCAAAACACACGACTTAGCTTCAAATCAATTCGAAGTAGAAGGCTTAGATTCAAATCCATGCGAAACGAAAGATTTAGATTCAAATACTTGCGAATACAAGTGATATAGCTTCAAATGCAGGCGAAACAAACGAGTTAACTACAATTCCATGCGAAACAAATGATTTATCTTCAAATCAATGCGAAGTAGAAGGCTTAGCTTCAAATCCATGCAAAGACGAATGATTTAGCTTCAAATACTTGCGAATATAAGTGATATAGCTTGAAATCCAGGCGAAACATTCGAGTTAGCTACAAATCCATGTGAAACACATGATTTAGCTTGAAATCAATGCGAAGTAGAAGACTTAGCTTCAAATCTATGCGGAACAAATGGTTTAGCCTCAAATACTTGTGATATACATGATTTAGCTTCAACTGCATGCGAAACTACTGAGTTAGCTTCAAATCCAAGCGAATCACATGATTTAGCTTCAAATACTTGCCATATAAATGACATAGCTTCAATTGCAGGCGAAACAAACCAGTTAACTTCAATTCCATGCAAAACATATGATTTAGCTTCAAATCAATGCTAAGTAGAAGGCTTAGCTTCAAATCCATGCGAAACGAATGAATTAGCTTCAAATACTTGCCTTATAAATGATATAGCTTCAAATGCAGGCGACACAAACGAGTTAGCTCCAAATCCGAGCGAAACACATGATTTAGCTTCAAATGAATGCGGAGTAGAAGACGTAGCTTCAAATCCATGCGAAACAAATGATTTAGCTTCAAATACTTGCCTTATAAATGATATAGCTTCAAATGCAGGCGAAACAAACGAGTTAGCTTCAAATCCAAGCGAAACACATGATTTAGCTTCAAATACTTGCCATATGAATGATATAGATTCAATTGCAGGCGAAACAAACCAGTTAACTTCAATTCCATGCGAAACAAATGATTTATCTTCAAATCAATTCGAAGTAGAAGGTTTAGCTTCAAATCCATGCGAAACGAATGATTAGCTTCAAATACTTGCCTTATAAATGATATAGCTTCAAATGCAGGCGAAACGAACGAGTTAGCTACAAATCCAAGCGAAACACATGATTTAGCTTCAATCAATGCGAAGTAGAAGGCTTACCTTCAAATCCATGCGAAACGAAT
>NW_027477918.1:0-51055 GCF_051020955.1 Megalopta genalis
ACTCGGTCGTTTCGCCTGCATTTGATGCTATATCACTTATATCGCAAGTGTCTGAAGCTAAATCATGTGTTTCGTTGGATTTGAAGCTAAACCTTTAACATCGCATTGATTTGCAGCTAAATCATGTGTTATGCATGGTTTTGATGCTAACTCGTTTGTTTCCCCTGCATCTGAAGCTATATCAGTTATACCGCAAGTATCTGATGCTAAATCATTTGTTTCGCATGGATTTGAAACTAAGCCTTCTACTTCGTATCGATTTGAAGTTAAATGATATGTATCGCATGGATTTGAATCTATAACTTCTACATCGCATTGATTTGAAGCTAAATCATGTGTTTCGTTTGGATTTGAAGATATACCTTCTACATCGCTTTGATTTGAAGCTAAGTCATGTGTTTTGCATGGAATTGATGCTAACTCGTTTGTTTCCCCTGGATTTGAAGCTATATCAGTTATATCGCAAGTATCTGATGCTAAATCATGTGTTTCGCTTGGATTTGAAGCTAAACCTTTTACATCGCATTGATTTGCAGCTAAATCATGTGTTTTGCATGGATTTGATGCTAACTCGTTTGCTTCCCCTGCATTTGAAGCTATATCAGTTATATCGCAAGTATCTGATGCTAAATCATTTGTTTCGCATGGATTTGAAGCTAATCCTTCTACATCGCATTGATTTGAAGCTAAATCATGTGTTTTGCATGGATTTGATGCTAACTCGTTTGTTTCCCCTGCATTTGAAGCTATATCAGTTATATCGCAAGTATCTGAAGCTAAATCATTTCTTTCGCATGGATATGAAGCTCAACATACTAGATCGCAATTGATTTGATGCTAAATCATGTGTTTTGCATGGATTTTATGCTAACTCGTTTGTTTACCCTGCATTTGATGCTATTTCAGTTATATCGCAAGTATCTGATGCTAAATCATTTGTTTCGCATGGATTTGAAGCTAAACCTTCTACATCGGACTGATTTACAGCTAAATCATGTGTTTCGCATGGATTTGTAGCTAACTCGTTCGTTTCGCCTGCATTTGATGGTATATCACTTATATCGTAAGTGTTTGAAGCTAAATCATTTGTTTCGCATGGATTTGAAGCTAAACCTTCTACATCGTATCGATTTGAAGCTAAATGATATGTATCGCATGGATTTTGAAGCTATCCCGTTTGATTCGTCTGCATTTGCAGCTATATCACTTATATCACAAGTGTTTGAAGCTAAATCATTTGTTTCGCATGGATTTGTTGCTCAACATTCTAGATCGCATTGATTTGAAGCTAAATCATGTGTTTTGCATGGATTTTATGCTAACTCGTTTGTTTACCCTGCATTTGAAGCTATTTCAGTTATATCGCAAGTATCTGATGCTAAATCATTTGTTTCGCATGGATTTGAAGCTAAACCTTCTACATCGGACTGATTTACAGCTAAATCATGTGTTTCGCATGGATTTGTAGCTAACTCGTTCGTTTCGCTTGCATTTGATGGTATATCACTTATATCGTAAGTGTTTGAAGCTAAATCATTTGTTTCGCATGGATTTGAAGCTAAACCTTCTACATCGTATCGATTTGAAGCTAAATGATATGTATCGCATGGATTTTGAAGCTATCCCTTTTGATTCGTCTGCATTTGCAGCTATATCACTTATATCACAATTGTTTGAAGCTAAATCATTTGTTTCGCATGGATTTGAAGCTCAACATTCTAGATCGCATTGATTTGAAGCTAAATCATGTGTTTTGCATGGATTTTATGCTAACTCGTTTGTTTACCCTGCATTTGAAGCTATTTCAGATATATCGCAAGTATCTGATGCTAAATCATTTGTTTCGCATGGATTTGAAGCTAACCCTCCTACATCGGATTGATTTACAGCTAAATCATGTGTTTCGCATGGATTTGAAGCTAACTCGTTCGTTTCGCCTGCATTTGATGCTATATCACTTATATCGTAAGTGTTTGAAGCTAAATCATTTGTTTCGCATGGATTTGAAGCTAAACCTTCTACATCGCATTGATTTGAAGCTAAATCATGTGTTTTGCATGGATTTTATGCTAACTCGTTTGTTTCCCCTGCATTTGAAGCTATATCAGTTATATCGCAAGTATCTGATGCTAAATCATTTGTCTCGCATGGATTTGAAGCTAAACCTTCTACATCGCATTGATTTACAGCTAAATCATGTGATTCGCTTGGCTTTGAAGCTAACTCGTTTGTTTCGTCTGCATTTGAAGCTATATCACTTATATCCCAAGTGTTTGAAGCTAAATCATGTGTTTCGCATGGATTTGAAGCTAACTTGTTAGTTTCGCCTGCATTTGAAACAATATCAATGTATCGCAAGTATCTGAACCTAAATCATTTGTTACGCATGGATTTGAAGCTCAGCCTTCTACTTCGTATCGATTTGAAGTTAAATAATATGTATCGCATGGATTTTGGAGCTTCCCCGTTTGATTCGTCTGCATTTCCTGCTATATCACTTATATTCCAAGTGTTTGTAGGTAAATCATTTGTTTCTCGTGGATTTGATGCTAAACCTTCTACATCGCATTGATTTGAAGCTAAATCATGTGTTGCGCTTGGATCTGAATCTATACCTTCTACATCGCATTGATTTGAAGCTAAATCATGTTTTTTTTGGATTTGAAGATATAACTTCTACATCGCTTTCATTTGAAGCTAAATCATGTGTTTTGCATGGAGTTGATGCTAACTCGTTTGTTTCCCCTGCATTTGAATCTGTATCACATATATCGCAAGTATCTTAAGCTAAATCATTTTTTTCGCATGGATTTGATGCTAAACCTTCTACATCGCATTTATTTGAAGCTAAATCATGTGTTGCGCTTGGATTTGAGTCTATACCTTCTACATCGCATTGATTTGAAGCTAAATCATGTTTTTCGTTTTGATTTGAAGCTAAACATTCATACATCGCATTGCTTTGTAGCTAAATCATGTGGTTCGCTTGGATTTGAAGCTATACCTTCTACATCGTTTTGATTTGAAGCTAAATTATGTGTTTTGCATGGTTTAGATGCTAACTCGTTTGTTTCCGCTGCATTTGAAGCTATATCAGTTATATCGCAAGTATCTGATGCTAAATCATTTGTTTCGCATGGATTTGAAGCTAAACCTTTTACATCGCATTGATTTGCAGCTAAATCATGTGTTTTGCATGGATTTGATGCTAACTCGTTTGTTTCCCCTGCATTTGATGCTATATCACTTATATCGTAAGTGTTTGAAGCTAAATCATTTGTTTCGCATGGATTTGAAGCTAACTCGTTAGTTTCGCCTGCATTCGAAGCAATATCAATGTATCGCAAGTATCTGAACCTAAATCATTTGTTTCGCATGGATTTGAAGTTAAGCCTTCTACTTCGCATGGATTTAAAGCTAAATGATGTGAATCGCATGGATTTTGAAGCTAACTCGTTTGATTCGTCTGCATTTGAAGCTATATCAGTTATATCGCAAGTAGCTGATGCTAAATCATTTGTTTCGCATGGATTTGAAGCTAAACCTTCTACATCACATTGATTTGCAGCTAAATCATGTGTTTCGCATGGATTTGAAGCTAACTCGGTCGTTTCGCCTGCATTTGATGCTATATCACTTATATCGCAAGTATCTGAAGCTAAATCATTTGTTTCGTATAGATTTGAAGCTAAGCCTTCTACTTCGTATCGATTTGAAGTTAAATGATATGTATCGCATGGATTTTGAAGCTTCCCCGTTTGATCCGTCTGCATTTCCTGCTATATCACTTATATCCCAAGTGTTTGTAGGTAAATCATTTGTTTCGCATGGATTTGAAGTTAAACCTTCTACATCGCATTGATTTGAAGCTAAATCATGTGTTGCGCTTGGATTTGAATCTATACCTTCTATATCGCATTGATTTGAAGCTAAATCATGTGTTTCGTTCGGATTTGAAGATATACATTCTACATCGCTTTGATTTGAAGCTAAATCATGTGTTTTGCATGGAATTGATGCTAACTCGTTCGTTTCCCCTGCATTTGAAGCTATTTTAGTTATATCGCAAGTATCTGATGCTAAATCATGTGTTTCGCTTGGATTTGAAGCTAAACCTTTACATCGCATTGATTTGCAGCTAAATCATGTGTTTTGCATGGATTTGATGCTAACTCGTTTGTTTCCCCTGCATTTGAAGCTATATCAGTTATATCGCAAGTATCTGATGATAAATCATTTGTTTCGCATGGATTTGAAGCTAATCCTTCTACATCGCATTGATTTGAAGCTAAATCATGTGTTTTGCATGGATTTGATGCTAACTCGTTTGTTTCCCCTGCATTTGAAGTTATATCAGTTATATCGCAAGTATCTGATGCTAAATCATTTGTTTCGCATGGATTTGATGCTAACTCGTTTGTTTCCCCTGCATTTGATGCTATATCACTTATATCGTAAGTGTTTGAAGCTAAATCATTTGTTTTGCATGGATTTGAAGCTCAGCCTTCTACTTCGTATCGATTTGAAGTTAAATGATATGTATCGCATGGATTTTGAAGCTTCCCCGTTTGATTCGTCTGCATTTCCTGCTATATCACTTATATCCCAAGTGCTTGTAGGTAAATCATTTGTTTCGCATGGATTTGAAGCTATACCTTCTACATCGCATTGATTTGCAGCTAAATCATGTGTTTCGCAAGGATTTGAAACTAGCTCGTTAGTTGCGCCTGCATTTGAAGCAATATCAATGTATCGCAAGTATCTGAACCTAAATCATTTGTTTCGCATGGATTTGAAGCTAAGCCTTCTACTTCGCATGGATTTAAAGGGAAATGATGTGTATCGCATGGATTTTGAAGCTTCCCCGTTTGATTCGTCTGCATTTCCTGCTATATCACTTATATCCCAAGTGCTTGTAGGGAAATCATTTGTTTCGCATGGATTTGATGCTATACCTTCTACATCGCATTGATTTGCAGCTAAATCATGTGTTTCGCATGGATTTGAAGCTAACTCGGTCGTTTCGCCTGCATTTGAAGCTATTTCAGTGATATCGCAAGTGTTTGAAGCTAAATCATTTGTTTCGCATGGATTTGAAGTTAAACCTTCTACATCGCCTTCATTTGAAGCTAAATCATGTGTTTCGCATGGATTTGAAACTAGCTCGTTAGTTGCGCCTGCATTTGAAGCAATATCAATGTATCGCAAGTATCTGAACCTAAATCATTTGTTTCGCATGGATTTGAAGCTAAGCCTTCTACTTCGTATCGATTTGAAGCTAAATGATATGTATTGCATGGATTTTGAAATTAATCCCGTTTGATTCGTTTGCATTTGCAGCTATATCACTTATATGTCAAGTGTTTGAAGCTAAATCATTTGTTTCGCATGGATTTGAAGCTAAACCTTCTACATCGCATTGATTTGAAGCTAAATCATGTGTTTTGCATGGATTTTATGCTAACTCGTTTGTTTCCCCTGTATTTGAAGCTATATCAGTTATATCGCAAGTATCTGATGCTAAATGATTTGTTTCGCATGGATTTGAAGCTAAACCTTCTACTTCGCATTGATTTACAGCTAAATCATTTGTTTCGCAAGGATTTGAAGCTAACTCGTTCGTTTCGCCTGCATTTGATGCTATATCACTTATATCGTAAGTGTTTGAAGCTAAATCATTTGTTTCGCATGGATTTGAAGCTAAGCCTTCTACTTCGTATCGATTTGAAGTTAAATGATATGTATCGCATGGATTTTGAAGCTTCCCCGTTTGATTCGTCTGCATTTCCTGCTATATCACTTATATCCCAAGTGCTTGTAGGTAAATCATTTGTTTCGCACGTATTTGAAGCTATACCTTCTACATCGCATTGATTTGAAGCTAAATCATGTGTTGCGCTTGGTTTTGAATCTATACCTTCTACATCGCATTGATTTGAAGCTAAATCATGTGTTTCGTTTGGATTTGAAGATATACCTTGTACATCGCTTTGATTTGAAGCTAAATCATGTGTTTTGCATGGAATTGATGATAACTCGTTTGTTTCCCCTGCATTTGAAGCTATATCAGTTATATCGCAAGTATCTGATGCTAAATCATTTGTTTCGCATGGATTTGAAGCTAAACCTTCTACATCGCATTGATTCGCTTCTAAATCATGTGTTTCGCATGGATTTGAAGCTAACTCGTTCGTTTCGCCTGCATTTGAAGCTATATCACTTATATCGCAAGTGTTTGAAGCTAAATCATTTTTTTCGCATGGATTTGATGCTAAACCTTCTACATCGCATTGATTTGAAGCTAAATCATGTGTTGCGCTTGGATTTGAATCTATACCTTCTACATCGCATTGATTTGCAGCTAAATCATGTGTTTCGCATAGATTTGAAGCTAAGCCTTAATAATTCGCATCGATTTGAAGCTAAATGATGTATATCGCATGGATTTTTAAGCTAACTCGTTTGATTCGTCTGCATTTGAAGCTATATCACTTATATCGCAAGTGTCTGAAGCAAAATCATTTGTGTCGCATGGATTTGAAGCTAAATCTTCTACATAGCATTGATTTGAAGCTTAATCATGTGTTTTGCATGGATTTGAAGCTAACTCGTATGTTTTCCCAGCATTTGAAGCTATATCACTTATATCGCAAGTATCTGATGCTAAATCATTTGTTTCGCATGGATTTGAAGCTATACCTTCCACATCGCATCGCTTTTGAAGATAAATGATGTGTATCGCATGGATTTTGTAGCTAACTCGTTTGATTCGTCTGCATTTGAAGCTATATCACTTATATACCAATTGTTGGAAGCTAAATCATTTGCATCGCATGGATTGGAAGCAAAACCATCTACATCGCATTGATTTGAAGCTTAATCATGTGTTTCGCATGGATTTGAAGCTAACTCGTTAGTTTCGTCTGCATTTGAATCTATAACACTTATATCGCTAGTATCTGAAGCTTAATAATTTGTCTCGCATGGATTTGAAGCTAAACTTTCTACACCGCATGGATTTGAAGCTAAATCATGTGATTCGCTTTGATTTGAAGCTAACTCGGTTGTTTCTTCTGCATTTGAAGATATATCACTTATATCGCTAGTATCTGAAGCTAAATCATTTGTTTCGTATGTATTTGAAGCTAAACCTTCCACATCGCATTGATTTGCAGCTAAATCATGTGTTTCGCATGGATTTGAAGCTAACTCGTTTGATTCGCATGCTATTGAAGCTATATCACCTATAACCCGAGAGTTTGAAGATCAATCATTTGCTTCGCATGGACTTGTAGCTAATCCTGCTACATCGCATTGATTTGAAGCTAAATCATGTGTTTCGCATGGATTTGGAGCTAACTCGGTTGTTTCTTCTGCATTTGAAGCTATATCACTTATATCGCTAGTATCTGAAGCTAAATCATTTGTTTCGTATGTATTTGAAGCTAAACCTTCCACATCGCATTGATTTGCAGCTAAATCATGTGTTTCGCATGGATTTGAAGCTAACTCGTTTGATTCGCATGCTATTGAAGCTATATCACCTATAACCCGAGAGTTTGGAGATCAATCATTTGCTTCGCATGGACTTGTAGCTAATCCTGCTACATCGCATTGATTTGAAGCTAAATCATGTGTTTCGCATGGATTTGGAGCTAACTCGTTAGTTTCGTCTACATTTGAAGCTGTATCACTTATATCGCAAGTATCTGAATCTAAATCGTTTGTGTCTCATGGATTTGAAGCTAAACCTTGTACATAGCATTGATTTAATGCTAAATCATGTGTTTCGCTTGGATTGGAAGCTAACTCGTTTATTACGTCTGCATTTGTAGCTGTATCACTTATATCGCAAGTATCTGAAGCTAAATCATTTGTGTCTCATGGATTTGATGCTAAATCATGTGATTCGCTTGGATTTGAAGCTAACTCGGTTGTTTCGTCTGCATTTGTAGCTATACCACTATTATCGCTAGTATCTGAAGCTAAATCATTTGTGTCTCATGGATTTGAATCTGAACCTTCTACTTCGAATTGATTTGAAGCTAAATCATGTGTTTCGCATGGATTTGAAGCTAACTCGTTTGTATCGTCTGGATTTGAAGCTATATCACATATATCCCAAGTTTTTGATGCTCAATCATTTGCTTCGCATGGATTTGAAGCTAAACCTTCCACATCGCATTGATTAGCAACTAAATCATGAGTTTCGCATGGATTTGAAGCTAAACCCTCTACATCGCATTGATTTGCAGCTAAATCATGTGTTTCGCTTGGATTTGAAACTATACCTTCTACATCGCTTTGATTTGAAGCCAAGTCATGTGGTTTGCATGGATTTGATGCTCATTCGTTTGTTTCCCTGCATTTGAAGCTATTTCAGTTATATCGCAAGTATCTGAGGCCAAATCATGTGTTTCGCTTGGATTTGAAGCTAAACCTTTTACATCGCATTGATTTGCAGCTAAATCATATGTTTTGCATGGTTTTGATGCTAACTCGTTTGTTTCCACTGCATTTGAAACTATATCAGTTATATCGCAAGTATCTGAAGCTAAATCATTTGTTTCCCTTGGATTTGAAGCTAAACCATCTACATCGCATTGATTTGCAGCTAAATCATGTGATTTGCATGGATTTGATGCTAACTCGTTTGTTTCCCCTGCATTTGAAGCTATATCAGTTATATCGCCAGTATCTGATGCTAAATCATTTGTTTCGCATGGATTTGAAGCTAAACCTTCTACATCGCATTGATTTGAAGCTAAATCATGTGATTTGCATGGATTTGATGCTAACTCGTTTGTTTCCCCTGCATTTGAAGCTATATCAGTTATATCGCAAGTATCTGATGCTAAATCATTTGTTTCGCATGGATTTGAAGCTAAGCCTTCTACTTCGTATCGATTTGAAGTTAAATGATATGTATCGCATGGATTTTGAAGCTTCCCCGTTTGATTCGTCTGCATTTCCTGCTATATCACTTATATCCCAAGTGTTTGTAGGTAAATCATTTGTTTCGCATGGATTTGAGGCTAAACCTTCTACATCGTATTCAGTTGAAGCTAAATCATGTGTTGCGCTTGGATTTGAATCTATAACTTCTACATCGCATTGATTTGAAGCTAAATCATGTGTTTCGTTTGGATTTGAAGATATACCTTCTACATCGCTTTGATTTGAAGCTAACTCATGTGTTTCGCTTGGATTTGATGCTAACACGTTTGTTTCCCCTGCATTTGAAGCTATATCAGTTATATCGCCAGTATCTGATGCTAAATCATCCGTTTCGCATGGATTTGAAGCTAAACCTTCTACATCTCATTGATTTGAAGCTAAATGATGTGTATCGCATGGATTCTGAAGCTAACTCGTTTGATTCGTCTGCATATGAAGCTATATCACTTATATCGCTAGTATCTGAAACTAAATCATTTGTTTCGCATGGATTTGAAGCTAAGCCGTCTACTTGGCATTGATTTGAAGCTAACTCGTTTATTTCGCATGCAGTTGTAGCTAAATCATGTATATCATAAGTATTTGAAGCTAAACCATTTGCTTCGCTTGGATTTGAAACTAAGCCTACTACTTCGCATTGATTTGAAACTAAATCATGTGTTTCCCGTTGGATTTGAAGCTAACTCGTTTGTTTCGCATGCAGTTGAAGCTAAATCATGCTTATCACAAGAGTCTGAATCTAAACTATCTGTTTCGCTTGAATATTAAGCTAAATCATGAGTTTCGCATGGATTTGAAGATAACACGTTTGTTTCGCATGAAGTTGCAGCTAAATCATGTATATCACAAGTATTTGAAGCTAAACCATTTGCTTCTCATGGATTTGAAGCTAAGCCTTCTACTTCGCACGAATTTGAAGCTAAATCATGTGTTTCGCTTGGATTTGAAGCTGACTCGTTTGTTTCGCATGCAGTTGAAGCAAAATCATTAATATCACAAGTATTTCAAGATAAACCATTTGTTTCGCATGGATTAGAAGCTAATCCTTCTACTTCGAATTGATTTGAATCTAAATCATTGGTTTCGCGCGAATTTGAAGCTAAACCTTCTACATCGCATTGACTGTATCTAAACCATGTGTTTAGCATGTATTTGAAGCTAACTCGTTTGTTTGCCCTGCATTTGAAGCTATATCACTTATATCGCAAGTATCTGAAAATAAATCGTTTGTGTCTCATGGATTTAAAGCTAAACCTTCTACATAGCACTGATTCGAAGCTTAATCATGTTTTTTG
Organism: Megalopta genalis; assembly: GCF_051020955.1. NCBI lineage: Eukaryota > Metazoa > Arthropoda > Insecta > Hymenoptera > Halictidae > Megalopta > Megalopta genalis. The sequence continues at coordinate 10,254 of NW_027477918.1, forward strand.
CATGAATTTGTAGCTAACTCGTGTGATTCGTCTGCATTTGAAGCTATATCTCTTACATCGCAAGTATCTGAAGATAAATAGTTTGTGTCGCATGGATTTGAAACTAAACCTTCTACATAGCTTTGATTTGAAGCATAATCATGTGTTTTGCTTGGATTTGATGCTAATTCATTTGTTTCGCATGCAGTTGTAGCTAAATAATATATATCACGTGTATTTGTAGCTAAACCAGTAATTTCGCATGGATTTGAAGCTGACTCGTTTGTTTCGTCCGCATTTGAAGCTATGTCACTTATATCGGAAGTATCTAAAGCTAAATCATTGGTTTTGCATGGATTTGAAGCTAAACCTTCTACAACGCAATATATTTGCTGCTAAATCATGTGTTTCGCATGGATTTGACGCTCATTCGTTTATTTCCCCTGCATTTGAAGCTATTTCAGTTATATCGCAAGTATCTGATGCCAAATCATGTGTTTCGCTTGGATTTGTAGCTAAACCTTTTACATCGCATTGATTTGCAGCTAAATCATGTGTTTTGCATGGTTTTGATGCTAACTCGTTTGTTTCCCCTGCATCTGAAGCTATATCAGTTATATCGCCAGTATCTGATGCTAAATCATTGGTTTCGCATGGATTTGAAGCTAAACCTTCTACATCGCATTGATTTGAAGCTAAATCATGCGTTTCGCTTTGATTTGCAGCTATACCTTCTACATCGCTTTGATTTGAAGCCAAATCATGTGTTTTGCATGGATTTCATGCTAACTCGTTTGTTTCCCCTGCATTAGAAGCTATTTCAGTTATATCGCAAGTATCTGATGCTAAATCATGTGTTTCGCTTGGATTTGAAACTAAGCCTACTACTTCGCATTGATTTGAAACTAAATCATGTGTTTCCCATGGATTTGAAGCTAACTCGTTTGTTTCGCATGCAGTTGAAGCTAAATCACTTATATCGCCAGTATCTGATACTAAATCATTTGTTTCGTATGCATTTGAAGCTGATCCTTCTACATCGCATTAATTTGAAGTTAAATCATGTGTTTCGCTTGGATTTGAATTAAACTCGTTTGTTTCTCATGCACATGAAGCTAAGTCATGTATATCACAGGTATCTGAAGCTAAACCAGTTGTTTCGCATGAATTTGAAGCTAAACCATGAGCTTCGCATGAATTTGAAGCGAAACCATTTGTATGGCATGGGTTTGAATCTAACTCGTACGATTCGCATGCAGTTGAAGCTGTATCTCTTATATCGCAAACATTTGAATCTAAATCATTTGTGTCGCATGGATTTGCAGCTAAATCAGGTGTTTCGCTTGGATTTGAAGCTAACTCGTTTCATTCGCATGCAGTTGAAGCTAAATCATGTGTGTCACAAGTATCTGAAGGTAAATCATTTGTTTCGCACGAATTTGAAGCTAAATCATGTGTTTCTCATGGATTTGAAGCTAACTCGTTAGTTTCGCCTGCATCTGAAGCAATATCAATGTATCGCAAGTATCTGAACCTAAATCATTTGTTTCGCATGGAGTTGAAGCTAAGCCTCCTACTTCGTATTGATTTGAAGCTAAATGATATGTATCGCATGGATTTTGAAGCTATCCCGTTTGATTCGTCTGCATTTGCATCTATATCACTTATATCACAAGTGTTTGAAGCTAAATCATTTGTTACGCATGGATTTGAAACTAAACCTTCTACATCGCATTGATTTGAAGCTAAATCATGTGTTTTGCATGGATTTTATGCTAACTGGTTTGTTTCCCCTGCATTTGAAGCTATATCAGTTATATCGCACTAATCTGATGCTAAATCATTTGTTTCGCACGGATTTGAAGCTAAACTTTCTACATCGCATTGATTTGCAGCTAAATCATGTGTTTCGCATGGATTTGAAGCTAACTCGTTTGGTTCGTCTGCATTTGAAGCTATATCACATATATTCCAAGCGTTTGAAGCTAAATCATTTCTTTCGCATGGATTTGAAGCTAATCCTTCTACATCGCATTGATTTGAAGCTAAATCATTTGTTTCGCATGGATTTGAAGCTAAACCTTCATACATCGCATTGCTTTGAAGCTAAATCATGTGATTCGTTTGGATTTGATGCTAACTCGTTTGATTCGTCGGCATTTGAAGCTATATCACTTACATCCCAAGTGTTTGATGCTAAATCATTTGTTCCGTATAGATTTGAAGTTTAACCTTCTACTTCGCATGGATTTAAAGCTAAAACATTTGTTTCGCATGGATTTGAAGCTAAACCTTCTACATCGCATTGATTTGCAGCTAAATCATGTGTTTTGCATGGTTTTAATGCTAACTCGTTTGTTTCCCCTGCATTTGAAGCTATATCAGTTATATCGCAAGTATCTGATGCTAAATCATTTGTTTCTCATGGATTTGAAGCTAAACCATCTACATCGTATTGATTTGCAGCTAAATCATGTGTTTTGCATGGATTTGATGTTAACTCGTTTGTTTCCCCTGCATTTGAAGCTATATCAGTTATATCGATAGTATCTGATGCTAAATCATTTGTTTCGCATGGATTTGAAGCTAAACCTTCTACATCGCATTGATTTGAAGCTAAATCATGTGTTTTGCATGGATTTGATGCTAACTCGTTTGTTCCCCCTGCATTTGAAACTATATCAGTTATATCGCAAGTATCTGAAGCTAAATCATTAGTTTCGCTTGAATTTGAAGCTAAGCCTTCTACTTCGCATGGATTTAAAGTTAAATCATTTGATTCGCATGGACTTGAAGCTAAACCTTCTACATCGCATTGATTTGCATTTAAATCATGTGTTTCGCATGGATTTGAAGCTAACTCGGTCGTTTCGCCTGCATTTGATGCTATATCACTTATATCGCAAGTGTCTGCAGCTAAATCATGTGTTTCGTTGGATTTGAAGCTAAACCTTTAACATCGCATTGATTTGCAGCTAAATCATGTGTTATGCATGGTTTTGATGCTAACTCGTTTGTTTCCCCTGCATCTGAAGCTATATCAGTTATACCGCAAGTATCTGATGCTAAATCATTTGTTTCGCATGGATTTGAAACTAAGCCTTCTACTTCGTATCGATTTGAAGTTAAATGATATGTATCGCATGGATTTGAATCTATAACTTCTACATCGCATTAATTTGAAGCTAAATCATGTGTTTCGTTTGGATTTGAAGATATACCTTCTACATCGCTTTGATTTGAAGCTAAGTCATGTGTTTTGCATGGAATTGATGCTAACTCGTTTGTTTCCCCTGCATTTGAAGCTATTTCGGTTATATCGCAAGTATCTGATGCTAAATCATTTGTCTCGCATCGATTTGAAGCTAAACCTTCTTCATCGCATTGAATTGAAGCTAAATCATGTGTTGCGCTTGGATTTGAATCTATACCTTCTACATCGCATTGATTTGAAGCTAAATCATGTGTTTCGTTTGGATTTGAAGCTAAACCTTCTACATCGCATTGATTTGCAGCTTAATCATGTGTTTCGCATGGAATTGATGCTAACTCGTTTGTTTCCCCTGCATTTGAAGCTATTTGAGTTATATCGCAAGTATCTGATGCTAAATCATTTGTTTCGCATGGATTTGAAGCTAAGCCTTCTACTTCGTATCGAGTTGAAGTTAAATGATATGTATCGCATGGATTTTGAAGCTTCCACGTTTGATTCGTCTGCATTTCCTGCTATATCACTTATATCCCAAGTGTTTGTAGGTAAATCATTTGTTTCGCATGGATTTGAGGCTAAACCTTCTACATCGCATTGATTCGAAGCTAAATCATGTGTTGCGCTTGGATTTGAATCTATAACTTCTACATCGCATTGATTTGAAGCTAAATCATGTGTTTCGTTTTGATTTGAAGATATACCTTCTACATCGCTTTGATTTGAAGCTTAATCGTGTGTTTTGCATGGAATTGATGCTAACTCGTTTGTTTCCCCTGCATTTGAAGCTATTTCGGTTATATCGCAAGTATCTGATGCTAAATCATTTGTCTCGCATGGATTTGAGGCTAAACCTTCTACATCGCATTGATTTGAAGCTAAATCATGTGTTGCGCTTGGTTTTGAATCGATACCTTCTACATCGCATTGATTTGCAGCTAAATCATGTGTTTCGAATGGATTTGAAGCTAATTCGGTCGTTTCGCCTGCATTTGAAGCTATTTTAGTTATATCGCAAGTATCTGAAGCTAAATCATTTGTTTCGTATAGATTTGAAGTTTAACCTTCTACATCGCATTGATTTGCAGCTAAATCATGTGTATCGCATGGATTTGAAGCTAACACGTTCGTTTCGCCTGCATTTGATGCTATATCACTTATATCGCAAGTGTTTGAAGCTAAATCATTTGTTTCGCGTGGATTTGAAGTTTAACATTCTACATCGCATTGATTTGAAGCTAAATCATGTGTTTCGCATGGATTTGAAGCTAACTCGTTAGTTGCGCCTGCATTTGAAGCAATATCAATGTATCGCAAGTATCTGAACCTAAATCATTTGTTTCGCATGGATTTGAAGCTAAACCTTCTACATCGCATTGATTTGAAGCTAAATCATGTGTTTTGCATGGATTTGATGCTAACTCGTTTGTTCCCCCTGCATTTGAAACTATATCAGTTATATCGCAAGTATCTGAAGCTAAATCATTAGTTTCGCTTGAATTTGAAGCTAAGCCTTCTACTTCGCATGGATTTAAAGTTAAATCATTTGATTCGCATGGACTTGAAGCTAAACCTTCTACATCGCATTGATTTGCATTTAAATCATGTGTTTCGCATGGATTTGAAGCTAACTCGGTCGTTTCGCCTGCATTTGATGCTATATCACTTATATCGCAAGTGTCTGAAGCTAAATCATGTGTTTCGTTGGATTTGAAGCTAAACCTTTAACATCGCATTGATTTGCAGCTAAATCATGTGTTATGCATGGTTTTGATGCTAACTCGTTTGTTTCCCCTGCATCTGAAGCTATATCATTTATACCGCAAGTATCTGATGCTAAATCATTTGTTTCGCATGGATTTGAAACTAAGCCTTCTACTTCGTATCGATTTGAAGTTAAATGATATGTATCGCATGGATTTGAATCTATAACTTCTACATCGCATTGATTTGAAGCTAAATCATGTGTTTCGTTTGGATTTGAAGATATACCTTCTACATCGCTTTGATTTGAAGCTAAGTCATGTGTTTTGCATGGAATTGATGCTAACTCGTTTGTTTCCCCTGCATTTGAAGCTATTTGAGTTATATCGCAAGTATCTGATGCTAAATCATTTGTTTCGCATGGATTTGAAGCTAAGCCTTCTACTTCGTATCGAGTTGAAGTTAAATGATATGTATCGCATGGATTTTGAAGCTTCCACGTTTGATTCGTCTGCATTTCCTGCTATATCACTTATATCGCAAGTGTTTGTAGGTAAATCATTTGTTTCGCATGGATTTGAGGCTAAACCTTCTACATCGCATTGATTCGAAGCTAAATCATGTGTTGCGCTTGGATTTGAATCTATAACTTCTACATCGCATTGATTTGAAGCTAAATCATGTGTTTCGTTTTGATTTGAAGATATACCTTCTACATCGCTTTGATTTGAAGCTTAATCATGTGTTTTGCATGGAATTGATGCTAACTCGTTTGTTTCCCCTGCATTTGAAGCTATTTCAGTTATATCGCAAGTATCTGATGCTAAATCATTTGTTTCGCATGGATTTGAAGCTAAACCTTCTACATCGTATCGATTTGAAGCTAAATGATATGTATTGCATGGATTTTGAAGCTAATCCCGTTTGATTCGTCTGCATTTGCAGCTATATCACTTATATCAAAAGTGTTTGGAGCTAAATCATTTGTTTCGCATGGATTTGAACCTGAACCTTCTATATCACATTGATTTGAAGCTAAATCATGTGTTTTGCATGGATTTTATGCTAACTCGTTTGTTTCCCCTGCATTTGAAGCTATATCAGTTATATCGCAAGTATCTGATGCTAAATCATTTGTTTCGCATGGATTTGAAGCTGAACCTTCTACATCGCTTTGATTTGCAGCTAAATCATGTGTTTCGCATGGATTTGAAGCTAAAACTTCTAAATCGCATTGATTTGATGCTAAGTCATGTGATTCGCTTGGCTTTGAAGCTAACTCGTTTGTTTCGTCTGCATTTGAAGCTATATCAATTATATCCCAAGTGTTTGAAGCTAAATCATGTGTTTCGCATGGATTTGAAGCTAACTCGTTAGTTTCGCCTGCATTTGAAGTAATATCAATGTATCGCAAGTATCTGAACCTAAATCATTTGTTTCGTATAGATTTGAAGCTAAGCCTTCTACTTCGTATCGATTTGAAGTTAAATGATATGTATCGCATGGATTTTGAAGCTTCCCCGTTTGATCCGTCTGCATTTCCTGCTATATCACTTATATCCCAAGTGTTTGTAGGTAAATCATTTGTTTCGCATGGATTTGAAGTTAAACCTTCTACATCGCATTGATTTGAAGCTAAATCATGTGTTTTGCATGGAATTGATGCTAACTCGTTCGTTTCCCCTGCATTTGAAGCTATTTTAGTTATATCGCAAGTATCTGATGCTAAATCATGTGTTTCGCTTGGATTTGAAGCTAAACCTTTACATCGCATTGATTTGCAGCTAAATCATGTGTTTTGCATGGATTTGATGCTAACTCGTTTGTTTCCCCTGCATTTGAAGCTATATCAGTTATATCGCAAGTATCTGATGATAAATCATTTGTTTCGCATGGATTTGAAGCTAATCTTTCTACATCGCATTGATTTGAAGCTAAATCATGTGTTTTGCATGGATTTTATGCTAACTCGTTTGTTTCCCCTGCATTTGAAGCTATATCAGTTATATCGCAAGTATCTGATGCTAAATCATTTGTTTCGCATGGATTTGAAGCTGAACCTTCTACATCGCTTTGATTTGCAGCTAAATCATGTGTTTCGCATGGATTTGAAGCTAAAACTTCTAAATCGCATTGATTTGATGCTAAGTCATGTGATTCGCTTGGCTTTGAAGCTAACTCGTTTGTTTCGTCTGCATTTGAAGCTATATCAATTATATCCCAAGTGTTTGAAGCTAAATCATGTGTTTCGCATGGATTTGAAGCTAACTCGTTAGTTTCGCCTGCATTTGAAGTAATATCAATGTATCGCAAGTATCTGAACCTAAATCATTTGTTTCGTATAGATTTGAAGCTAAGCCTTCTACTTCGTATCGATTTGAAGTTAAATGATATGTATCGCATGGATTTTGAAGCTTCCCCGTTTGATCCGTCTGCATTTCCTGCTATATCACTTATATCCCAAGTGTTTGTAGGTAAATCATTTGTTTCGCATGGATTTGAAGTTAAACCTTCTACATCGCATTGATTTGAAGCTAAATCATGTGTTGCGCTTGGATTTGAATCTATACCTTCTATATCGCATTGATTTGAAGCTAAATCATGTGTTTCGTTCGGATTTGAAGCTAACTCGGTCGTTTCGCCTGCATTTGAAGCTATTTCAGTTATATCGCAAGTGTTTGAAGCTAAATCATGTGTTTCGCTTGGATTTGAAGCTAAACCTTTACATCGCATTGATTTGCAGCTAAATCATGTGTTTTGCATGGATTTGATGCTAACTCGTTTGTTTCCCCTGCATTTGAAGCTATATCAGTTATATCGCAAGTATCTGATGATAAATCATTTGTTTCGCATGGATTTGAAGCTAATCTTTCTACATCGCATTGATTTGAAGCTAAATCATGTGTTTTGCATGGATTTGATGCTAACTCGTTTGTTTCCCCTGCATTTGAAGTTATATCAGTTATATCGCAAGTATCTGATGCTAAATCATTTGTTTCGCATGGATTTGATGCTAACTCGTTTGTTTCCCCTGCATTTGATGCTATATCACTTATATCGTAAGTGTTTGAAGCTAAATCATTTGTTTCGCATGGATTTGAAGCTAAACCTTCTACATCGTATCGATTTGAAGCTAAATGATATGTATCGCATGGATTTTGAAGCTATCCCGTTTGATTCGTCTGCATTTGCAGCTATATCACTTATATCACAAGTGTTTGAAGCTAAATCATTTGTTTCGCATGGATTTCAAGCTAAACCTTCTACATCGCATTGATTTGAAGCTAAATCATGTGTTTTGCATGGAATTGATGATAACTCGTTTGTTTCCCCTGCATTTGAAGCTATTTCGGTTTTATCGCAAGTATCTGATGCTAAATCATTTGTTTCTCATGGATTTGAAGCTAAACCTTCTACATCGCATTGATTTGCAGCTAAATCATGTGTTTTGCATGGATTTGATGCTAACTCGTTTGTTTCCCCTGCATTTGAAGCTATATCAGTTATATCGCAAGTATCTGATGATAAATCATTTGTTTCGCATGGATTTGAAGCTAATCCTTCTACATCGCATTGATTTGAAGCTAAATCATGTGTTTTGCATGGATTTGATGCTAACTCGTTTGTTTCCCCTGCATTTGAAGCTATATCAGTTATATCGCAAGTATCTGATGCTAAATCATTTGTTTCGCATGGATTTGATGCTAACTCGTTTGTTTCCCCTGCATTTGATGCTATATCACTTATATCGTAAGTGTTTGAAGCTAAATCATTTGTTTCGCATGGATTTGAAGCTAAACCTTCTACATCGTATCGATTTGAAGCTAAATGATATGTATCGCATGGATTTTGAAGCTATCCCGTTTGATTTGTCTGCATTTGCAGCTATATCACTTATATCACAAGTGTTTGAAGCTAAATCATTTGTTTCGCATGGATTTGAAGCTAAACCTTCTACATCGCATTGATTTGAAGCTAAATCATGTGTTTTGCATGGAATTGATGATAACTCGTTTGTTTCCCCTGCATTAGAAGCTATTTCGGTTATATCGCAAGTATCTGATGCTAAATCATTTGTTTCGCATGGATTTGAAGCTAAACCTTCTACATCGCATTGATTTGCAGCTAAATCATGTGTTTCGCATGGATTTGAAGCTAACTCGTTTGTTTCCCCTGCATTTGAAGCTATTTCGGTTATATCGCAAGTATCTGATGCTAAATCATTTGTCTCGCATGGATTTGATGCTAAACCTTGTACATCGCATTGATTTGAAGCTAAATCATGTGTTGCGCTTGGATTTGAATCTATAACTTCTACATCGCATTGATTTGAAGCTAAATCATGTGTTTCTTTTGGATTTGAAGCTAACTCGTTTGTTTCGCATGCTGTTGAAGCTATATCACATATAACCCAAGAGTTTGAAGCTCAATCATTTGCTTCGCATGGACTTGAAGCTAATCCATCTACATCGCATTGATTTGAAGCTAAATCATGTGTTTCGCATGGATTTGGAGCCATCTCGTTAGTTTCGTCTGCATTTGAAGCTATAACACTTATATACCAAGTGTTTGATGCTAAATAATTTGTTTCGCATGGATTTGAAGCTAAACCTTCTACATCGCATTGATTTAATGCTAAATCATGTGTTTCGCTTGGATTGGAAGCTAACTCGTTTATTTCATCTGCCTTTGCAGCTGTAACACTTATATCGCAAGTATCTGAAGCTAAATCGTTTGTGTCACAAGGATTTGAAGCTAATCCTTCTACATAGCATTGATTTGAAGCTTAATCATGTGTTTCGCATGGATTTGAAGCTATACCTTCTACATCGCATTGATTTGAAGCTAAATCATGTGTTTCGTTTGGATTTGAAGCTAAACCTTCTACATCGCATTGATTTGCAGCTAAATCATGTGTTTCGCATGGATTTGGAGCTAACTCGTTTATTACGTCTGCATTTGTAGCTGTATAACTTATATCGCAAGTATCTGAAGCTAAATCATTTGTGTCTCATGGATTTGAAGCTAAACCTTCTACATAGCATTGATTTGCAGCTAAATCATGTGTTTCGCTTGGATATGAAGCTAACTCGTTTGTTTCAGTCTGCATTTGAAGCTATATCACATATCCCAAGTGTTTGAAGCTAAATCATTTGTTTCGCATGGATTTGAAAATAAACCTTCTACATCGCATTGATTTAAAGCTAAATTATGTGATTCGCTTGGATTGGAAGCTAACTCGTTGGTTTCGTCTGCATTTGAAGCTATATCGCTTATATCCCAAGTGTTTGAAGCTAAATCATTTGTTTCGCATGGATTTGAAGCTAAACCTTCTACATCGCATTGATTTAAAGCTAAATCATGTGTTTCGCTTGGATTGGAAGCTAACTCGTTTATTTCATCTGCATTTGCAGCTGTATCACTTATATCGCAAGTATCTGAAGCTAAATCGTTTTTGTCGCAAGGATTTGAAGCTAATCCTTCTACCTAGCATTGATTTGAAGCTTAATCATGTGTTTCGCATGGATGTGAAGCTGACTTGTTAGTTTCGTCTGTATTTGAAGCTATAACACTTATATCGCTAGTATCTGAAGCTAAATAATTTGTTTCGCATGAATTTGAAGCTAAGCCTTATACTTCGCATCGATTTGAAGCTAATTTATGTGTATCGCATGGATTTTGAATCCAACTCGTTTGGTTCGTCTGCATTTGAAGCTATATCACTTATATCGCAAGTATTTGAAGCTAAATAATTTGTATCCCATGGATTTGATGCTAAACCTTCTCCATCGCCTTGATTTGCGGCTGAATCATGTGTTTCACATGGACATGAAACTAACTCGTTTGTTTCGCATTCAGATGGAGCTATATCACCTATATCCCAAGTGTTTGAAGCTCAATCATTTGTGTCGTATGGATTTGAAACTAAACCTTCTACATCGCATTGATTTGAAGCTAAATCATGTGTTTCGCTTGTACTTGAAGCTAACTCGTTTGTTTCGTCTGCATTTGAAGCTATATCACTTACATCCCAAGTGTTTGAAGCTAAATCATTTGTTCCGCATGGATTTGAAAATAAACCTTCTACCTCGCATTGATTTGCAGCTAAATCATGAGTTTCGCTTGCATTTGAAGCTAAATCTACTACATCGCATTAATTTGAAGCTAAATCATGTGTTTCGCATGGACTTGAAACTAACTCGTTTGTTTTGTCTGCAGCTGAAGCTATATCATCTATATCCCAAGTGTTTGAAGCTCAATCATTTGTGTCGCATGGATTTGAAGCTAAACCTTCTACATCGCATAGATTTGAAGCTAAATCATGTGTTTCGCTTGGATATGAAGCAAACTCGTTTGTTTAATCTGCATTTGAAGCTATATGACTCATGTCGCAAGTATCTGAATCTAAATCATTTGTGTCGCATGGATTTGAAACTAAACCTTCTACATAGCATTGATTTGAAGCTTAATCATGTGTTTTGCATGGATTTGAAGTTAACTCGTTTGTTTCGACTGCATTTGAAGCTATGTCACTTATATCGGAAGTATCTTATGCTAAATCTTTTGTTTCGCATGAATTTGAAGCTAAACCTTCTACATCGCATTGATTTGAAGCTAAATAATGTGTTCCGCTTGGATTTGAAGCTAACTCGTTTGTTTCGACTGCATTTGAAGCTATATCGCTTATATCCCAAGTGTTTGAAGCTAAATCATTTGTTTCGCATGGATTTGAACCTAATCCTTCTACATAGCATTGGTTTGAAGCTTAATCATGTGTTTCGCATGGATTTGAAGGTAACTCGTTAGTTTCGTCTGCATTTAAATGTATATCACTTATATCGCTAGTATCTGAAGCTAAATCATTTTTTTCGCATGGATTTGAAGCAAAACTTTCTACATCGCATTGATTTGAAGCTAAATCATGTGATTCACTTGGATTGGAAGCTAACTCGTTTGTTTCGTCTGCATTTGAAGATGTATCACTTAAATTCCAATTGTTTGAAAATAAATCATTTGTTTCGCATGGATTTCAAGCTAAACCTTCTACATAGCATTGATTTAATGCTAAATCATGTGTTTCGCTTGGATTGGAAGCTAACTCGTTTGTTTCGTCTGCATTTGAAGCTATATCACATATATTCAAGGCGTTTGAAGCTAAATCATTTGTTTCGCATGGACTTGAAGCTATATCACTTATATCCCAAGCGTTTGAAAGTAAATCATTTGTTTCGCATGGATTTCAAGCTAAACCTTCTACATCGCATTGATTTGAAGCTGAATTATGTGTTTCGCATGGATTTGGAGCTAACTCGTTAGTTTTGTCTGCATTTGAAGCTATATCATTTATATCGCTAGTATCTGAAGCTAAATCATTTGTTTCGCACGGATTTCCAGTTGAACCTTCTACATCGTATTGATTTGCAGCTAAATCATGTGTTTCGCATAGATTTGAAGATAAGCCTTAATAATTCGAATGGATTTGAGGCTAACTCGTTAGTTTCGTCTGCATTTGAAGCTATATCACTTATATCCCAAGTGTTTGAAGCTAAATAATTTGTTTCGTATGGATTTCAAGCTAAACCTTCTACATCGCATTGGTTTAATGCTAAATCATGTGTTTCGCTTGGATTGGAAGCTAACTCGTTTATTTCGTCTGCATTTCAAGCTGTATCACTTATATCGCAAGTATCTGAAGCTAAATCATTTGTGTCTCATGGATTTGAAGCTAAACCTTCTACATAGCATTGATTTAATGCTAAATCATGTGTTTCGCTTGGATTGGAAGCTAACTCGTTTATTTCGTCTGCATTTGTAGCTGTATCACTTATATCGCAAGTATCTGAAGCTAAATCATTTGTGTCTCATAGATTTGAAGCTAAACCTTCTACATAGCATTGATTTGCAGCTAAATCATGTATTTCGCTTGGATATGAAGCTAACTCGTTTGTTTCCGTCTGCATTTGAAGCTATATCACTTATATCCCAAGTGTTTGAAGCTAAATCATTTGTTTCGCATGGATTTGAATACAACCTTCTACATCGCATTGATTTGAAGCTAAATCATGTGATTCGCTTGGTTTGGAAGCTAACTCGTTGGTTCCGTCTGCATTTGAAGCTGTATCACTTATATCCCAAGTGTTTGAAGCTAAATCATTTGTTTCGCCTGGATTTGAAGCTAAACCTTCTACATCGCATTGATTTGAATCTAAATCATGTGTTTCGCTTTGACTTGAAGCTAAACCTTCTACATCCCATTGATTTGCAGCTAAATCATGTGTTTCGCTTAGATTTGAAGATAAGCCTTAATAATTCGAATGGATTTGAAGCTAACTCGTTAGTTTCGTCTGCATTTGAAGCTATATCACTTATATCCCAAGTGTTTGAAGCTAAATAATTTGTTTCGTATGGATTTCAAGCTAAACCTTCTACATCGCATTGGTTTAATGCTAAATCATGTGTTTCGCTTGGATTGGAAGCTAACTCGTTTATTTCGTCTGCATTTCAAGCTGTATCACTTATATCGCAAGTATCTGAAGCTAAATCATTTATGTCTCATGGATTTGAAGCTAAACCTTCTACATAGCATTGATTTGTAGCTAAATCGTGTGTTTCGCATGGATTTTGAATCTAACTCGTTTGGTTCGTCTGCATTTGTAGCTGTATCACTTATATCGCAAGTATCTGAAGCTAAATCATTTGTTTCGTATGTATTTGAAGCTAAACCTTCGACATCGCAAGTATCTGAAGCTAAATCATTTGTGTCTCATGGATTTGAAGCTAAACCTTCTACATAGCATTGATTTAATGCTAAATCATGTGTTTCGCTTGGATTGGAAGCTAACTCGTTTATTTCGTCTGCATTTGTAGCTGTATCACTTATATCGCAAGTATCTGAAGCTAAATCATTTGTGTCTCATAGATTTGAAGCTAAACCTTCTACGTAGCATTGATTTGCAGCTAAATCATGTATTTCGCTTGGATATGAAGCTAACTCGTTTGTTTCCGTCTGCATTTGAAGCTATATCACTTATATCCCAAGTGTTTGAAGCTAAATCATTTGTTTCGCATGGATTTGAATACAACCTTCTACATCGCATTGATTTGAAGCTAAATCATGTGATTCGCTTGGATTGGAAGCTAACTCGTTGGTTCCGTCTGCATTTGAAGCTGTATCACTTATATCCCAAGTGTTTGAAGCTAAATCATTTGTTTCGCCTGGATTTGAAGCTAAACCTTCTACATCGCATTGATTTGAATCTAAATCATGTGTTTCGCTTTGACTTGAAGCTAAACCTTCTACATCCCATTGATTTGCAGCTAAATCATGTGTTTCGCATAGATTTGAAGATAAGCCTTAATAATTCGAATGGATTTGAAGCTAACTCGTTAGTTTCGTCTGCATTTGAAGCTATATCACTTATATCCCAAGTGTTTGAAGCTAAATAATTTGTTTCGTATGGATTTCAAGCTAAACCTTCTACATCGCATTGGTTTAATGCTAAATCATGTGTTTCGCTTGGATTGGAAGCTAACTCGTTTATTTCGTCTGCATTTCAAGCTGTATCACTTATATCGCAAGTATCTGAAGCTAAATCATTTATGTCTCATGGATTTGAAGCTAAACCTTCTACATAGCATTGATTTGTAGCTAAATCGTGTGTTTCGCATGGATTTTGAATCTAACTCGTTTGGTTCGTCTGCATTTGTAGCTGTATCACTTATATCGCAAGTATCTGAAGCTAAATCATTTGTTTCGTATGTATTTGAAGCTAAACCTTCGACATCGCAAGTATCTGAAGCTAAATCATTTGTGTCTCATGGATTTGAAGCTAAACCTTCTACATAGCATTGATTTAATGCTAAATCATGTGTTTCGCTTGGATTGGAAGCTAACTCGTTTATTTCGTCTGCATTTGTAGCTGTATCACTTATATCGCAAGTATCTGAAGCTAAATCATTTGTGTCTCATAGATTTGAAGCTAAACCTTCTACGTAGCATTGATTTGCAGCTAAATCATGTATTTCGCTTGGATATGAAGCTAACTCGTTTGTTTCCGTCTGCATTTGAAGCTATATCACTTATATCCCAAGTGTTTGAAGCTAAATCATTTGTTTCGCATGGATTTGAATACAACCTTCTACATCGCATTGATTTGAAGCTAAATCATGTGATTCGCTTGGATTGGAAGCTAACTCGTTGGTTCCGTCTGCATTTGAAGCTGTATCACTTATATCCCAAGTGTTTGAAGCTAAATCATTTGTTTCGCCTGGATTTGAAGCTAAACCTTCTACATCGCATTGATTTGAATCTAAATCATGTGTTTCGCTTTGACTTGAAGCTAAACCTTCTACATCCCATTGATTTGCAGCTAAATCATGTGTTTCGCATAGATTTGAAGCTAAGCCTTATACTTCGCATCGATTTGAAGCTAATTTATGTGTATCGCATGGATTTTGAATCCAACTCGTTTGGTTCGTCTGCATTTGAAGCTATATCACTTATATCGCAAGTATTTGAAGCTAAATAATTTGTATCCCATGGATTTGATGCTAAACCTTCTCCATCGCCTTGATTTGCGGCTGAATCATGTGTTTCACATGGACATGAAACTAACTCGTTTGTTTCGCATTCAGATGGAGCTATATCACCTATATCCCAAGTGTTTGAAGCTCAATCATTTGTGTCGTATGGATTTGAAACTAAACCTTCTACATCGCATTGATTTGAAGCTAAATCATGTGTTTCGCTTGTACTTGAAGCTAACTCGTTTGTTTCGTCTGCATTTGAAGCTATATCACTTACATCCCAAGTGTTTGAAGCTAAATCATTTGTTCCGCATGGATTTGAAAATAAACCTTCTACCTCGCATTGATTTGCAGCTAAATCATGAGTTTCGCTTGCATTTGAAGCTAAATCTACTACATCGCATTAATTTGAAGCTAAATCATGTGTTTCGCATGGACTTGAAACTAACTCGTTTGTTTTGTCTGCAGCTGAAGCTATATCATCTATATCCCAAGTGTTTGAAGCTCAATCATTTGTGTCGCATGGATTTGAAGCTAAACCTTCTACATCGCATAGATTTGAAGCTAAATCATGTGTTTCGCTTGGATATGAAGCAAACTCGTTTGTTTAATCTGCATTTGAAGCTATATGACTCATGTCGCAAGTATCTGAATCTAAATCATTTGTGTCGCATGGATTTGAAACTAAACCTTCTACATAGCATTGATTTGAAGCTTAATCATGTGTTTTGCATGGATTTGAAGTTAACTCGTTTGTATCGACTGCATTTGAAGCTATATCACTTATATCGGAAGTATCTTATGCTAAATCTTTTGTTTCGCATGAATTTGAAGCTAAACCTTCTACATCGCATTGATTTGAAGCTAAATAATGTGTTCCGCTTGGATTTGAAGCTAACTCGTTTGTTTCGACTGCATTTGAAGCTATATCGCTTATATCCCAAGTGTTTGAAGCTAAATCATTTGTCTCGCATGGATTTGAACCTAATCCTTCTACATAGCATTGGTTTGAAGCTTAATCATGTGTTTCGCATGGATTTGAAGGTAACTCGTTAGTTTCGTCTGCATTTAAATGTATATCACTTATATCGCTAGTATCTGAAGCTAAATCATTTTTTTCGCATGGATTTGAAGCAAAACTTTCTACATCGCATTGATTTGAAGCTAAATCATGTGATTCACTTGGATTGGAAGCTAACTCGTTTGTTTCGTCTGCATTTGAAGATGTATCACTTAAATTCCAATTGTTTGAAAATAAATCATTTGTTTCGCATGGATTTCAAGCTAAACCTTCTACATAGCATTGATTTAATGCTAAATCATGTGATTCGCTTGGATTGGAAGCTAACTCGTTTGTTTCGTCTGCATTTGAAGCTATATCACATATATTCAAGGCGTTTGAAGCTAAATCATTTGTTTCGCATGGACTTGAAGCTATATCACTTATATCCCAAGCGTTTGAAAGTAAATCATTTGTTTCGCATGGATTTCAAGCTAAACCTTCTACATCGCATTGATTTGAAGCTAAATTATGTGTTTCGCATGGATTTGGAGCTAACTCGTTAGTTTTGTCTGCATTTGAAGCTATATCACTTATATCGCAAGTATCTCAACCTAAATCATTTGTGTCGCATGGATTTGAAGCTAAACTTTCTACATCGCATTGATTTGAAGCTAAATCATGTGAATTGCTTGGATTGGAAGCTAACTCGTTTGTTTCGTCTGCATTTGAAGCTGTATCACTTATATAGCAAGTATATGAAGCTAAATCATTTGTGTCTCATGGATTTGAACCTAAACAGCTTACACAGCATTGATTTGCAGCTAAATCATGTGTTTCGCATGGATTTGAAGCTAACCCTTCTACTTCGTATCGATTTGAAGCTAAATGATATGTATTGCATGGATTTTGAAGTTAATCCCGTTTGATTCGTTTGCATTTGCAGCTATATCACTTATATGTCAAGTGTTTGAAGCTAAATCATTTGTTTCGCATGGATTTGAAGCTAAACCTTCTACATCGCATTGATTTGAAGCTAAATCATGTGTTTTGCATGGATTTTATGCTAACTCGTTTGTTTCCCCTGTATTTGAAGTTATATCAGTTATATCGCAAGTATCTGATGCTAAATCATTTGTTTGGCATGGATTTGAAGCTAAACCTTCTACTTCGCATTGATTTACAGCTAAATCATTTGTTTCGCATGGATTTGAAGCTAACTCGTTCGTTTCGTCTGCATTTGATGCTATATCACTTATATCGTAAGTGTTTGAAGCTAAATCATTTGTTTCACATGGATTTGAAGCTAAGCCTTCTACTTCGTATCGATTTGAAGCTGAATGATATGTATTGCATGGATTTTGAAACTATCCCGTTTGATTCGTCTGCATCTGCAGCTATATCACTTATATCACAAGTGTTTGAAGCTAAATCATTTGTTTCGCATGGATTTGAAGCTAAACCTTCTACATCGTATCGATTTGAAGCTAAATGATATGTATCGCATGGATTTTGAAACTATCCCCTTTGATTCGTCTGCATTTGCAGCTATATCACTTATATCACAAGTATCTGATGCTAAATCATTTGTTTCGCATGGATTTGAAGCTAAACCTTCTACTTCGCATTGATTTACAGCTAAATCATTTGTTTCGCATGGATTTGAAGCTAACTCGTTCGTTTCGCCTGCATTTGAAGCTATATCACTTATATCGCAAGTGTTTGAAGCTAAATCATTTTTTTCGCATGGATTTGATGCTAAACCTTCTACATCGCATTGATTTGAAGCTAAATCATGTGTTTTGCATGGATTTTATGCTAACTCGTTTGTTTTCCCTGCATTTGAAGCTATATCAGTTATATCGCAAATATCTGATGCTAAATCATTTGTCTCGCATGGATTTGAAGCTAAACCTTCTACATCGCATTGATTTACAGCTAAATCATGTGATTCGCTTGGCTTTGAAGCTAACTCGTTTGTTTCGTCTGCATTTGAAGCTATAACACTTATATCCCAAGTGTTTGAAGCTAAATCATTTGTTTCGCATGGATTTGAAGCTCAGCCTTCTACTTCGTATCGATTTGAAGTTAAATAATATGTATCGCACGGATTTTGGGGCTTCCCCGTTTGATTCGTCTGCATTTCCTGCTATATCACTTATATTCCAAGTGTTTGTAGGTAAATCATTTGTTTCGCATGGATTTGATGCTAAACCATCTACATCGCATTGATTTGAAGCTAAATCGTGTGTTGCGCTTGGATTTGAATCTATACCTTCTACATCGCATTGATTTGAAGCTAAATCATGTTTTGCGTTTGGATTTGAAGATATAACTTCTACAACGCTTTGATTTGAAGCTAAATCATGTGTTTTGCATGGAGTTGATGCTAACTCGTTTGTTTCCCCTGCATTTGAAGCTATTTCAGTTATGTCGCAAGTATCTGATGCTAAATCATTTGTTTCGCATGGATTTGAAGCTAAACCTTCTACATCGCATTGATTTGCAGCTAAATCATGCGTTTCGCATGGATTTGAAGCTAACTCGTTTTTTTCCCCTGCATTTGAAGCTATATCAGTTATATCGCAAGTATCTGATGCTAAATCATTTGCTTCGCATGGATTTGAAGCTAATCCTTCTACATCGCATTGATTTGCATCTAAATCATGTGTTTCGCATGGATTTGAAGCTAACTCGTTCGTTTCGCCTGCATTTGATGCTATATCACTTATATCGCAAGTGTTTGAAGCTAAATCATTTGTTTCGCATGGATTTGAAGTTTAACCTTGTACATCGCATTGATTTGAAGCTAAATCATGTGTTTCGCATGGATTTGAAGCTAGCTCTTTAGTTGCGCCTGCATTTGAAGCAATATCAATGTATCGCAAGTATCTGAACCTAAATCATTTGTTTCGCATGGATTTGAAGCTAACCCTTCTACTTCGTATCGATTTGAAGCTAAATGATATGTATTGCATGGATTTTGAAGTTAATCCCGTTTGATTCGTTTGCATTTGCAGCTATATCACTTATATGTCAAGTGTTTGAAGCTAAATCATTTGTTTCGCATGGATTTGAAGCTAAACCTTCTACATCGCATTGATTTGAAGCTAAATCATGTGTTTTGCATGGATTTTATGCTAACTCGTTTGTTTCCCCTGTATTTGAAGTTATATCAGTTATATCGCAAGTATCTGATGCTAAATCATTTGTTTGGCATGGATTTGAAGCTAAACCTCCTACTTCGCATTGATTTACAGCTAAATCATTTGTTTCGCATGGATTTGAAGCTAACTCGTTCGTTTCGCCTGCATTTGATGCTATATCACTTATATCGTAAGTGTTTGAAGCTAAATCATTTGTTTCACATGGATTTGAAGCTAAGCCTTCTACTTCGTATCGATTTGAAGCTGAATGATATGTATTGCATGGATTTTGAAACTATCCCGTTTGATTCGTCTGCATTTGCAGCTATATCACTTATATCACAAGTGTTTGAAGCTAAATCATTTGTTTCGCATGGATTTGAAGCTACACCTTCTACATCGTATCGATTTGAAGCTAAATGATATGTATCGCATGGATTTTGAAACTATCCCCTTTGATTCGTCTGCATTTGCAGCTATATCACTTATATCACAAGTATCTGATGCTAAATCATTTGTTTCGCATGGATTTGAAGCTAAACCTTCTACTTCGCATTGATTTACAGCTAAATCATTTGTTTCGCATGGATTTGAAGCTAACTCGTTCGTTTCGCCTGCATTTGAAGCTATATCACTTATATCGCAAGTGTTTGAAGCTAAATCATTTTTTTCGCATGGATTTGATGCCAAACCTTCTACATCGCATTGATTTGAAGCTAAATCATGTGTTTTGCATGGATTTTATGCTAACTCGTTTGTTTTCCCTGCATTTGAAGCTATATCAGTTATATCGCAAATATCTGATGCTAAATCATTTGTCTCGCATGGATTTGAAGCTAAACCTTCTACATCGCATTGATTTACAGCTAAATCATGTGATTCGCTTGGCTTTGAAGCTAACTCGTTTGTTTCGTCTGCATTTGAAGCTATAACACTTATATCCCAAATGTTTGAAGCTAAATCATTTGTTTCGCATGGATTTGAAGCTCAGCCTTCTACTTCGTATCGATTTGAAGTTAAATAATATGTATCGCACGGA
This sequence comes from Megalopta genalis, assembly GCF_051020955.1. Lineage (NCBI taxonomy): Eukaryota > Metazoa > Arthropoda > Insecta > Hymenoptera > Halictidae > Megalopta > Megalopta genalis. The sequence goes on from NW_027477918.1 coordinate 30,857, forward strand.
TTTTGGGGCTTCCCCGTTTGATTCGTCTGCATTTCCTGCTATATCACTTATATTCCAAGTGTTTGGAGCTAAATCATTTGTTTCGCATGGATTTGAAGCTAAACCTTCTACATCGCATTGATTTGAAGCTAAATCATGTGTTTTGCATGGATTTTATGCTAACTCATTTGTTTCCCCTGCATTTGAAGCTATATCAGTTATATCGCAGGTATCTGATGCTAAATCATTTGTCTCGCATGGATTTGAAGCTAAACCTTCTACATCGCATTGATTTACAGCTAAATCATTTGATTCGCTTGGCTTTGAAGCTAACTCGTTTGTTTCGTCTGCATTTGAAGCTATAACACTTATATCCCAAGTGTTTGAAGCTAAATCATGTGTTTCGCATGGATTTGAAGCTAAACCTTCTACATCGGATTGATTTACAGCTAAATCATGTGTTTCACATGGATTTGAAGCTAACTCGTTCGTTTCGCCTGCATTTGATGATATATCACTTATATCGTAAGTGTTTGAAGCTAAATCATTCGTTTCGCATGGATTTGAAGCTAAACCTTCTACATCGTATCGATTTGAAGCTAAATGATATGTATCGCATGGATTTTGAAGCTTTCCCGTTTGATTCGTCTGCATTTGCAGCTATATCACTTATATCACAAGTGTTTGAAGCTAAATCATTTGTTTCGTATGGATTTGAAGCTAAACCTTCTACATCGCATTGATTTGAAGCTAAATCATGTGTTGCGCTTGGTTTTGAATCTATACCTTCTACATCGCATTGATTTGAAGCTAAATCATGTGTTTCGTTTGGATTTGAAGATATACCTTGTACATCGCTTTGATTTGAAGCTAAATCATGTGTTTTGCATGGAATTGATGATAACTCGTTTGTTTCCCCTGCATTTGAAGCTATATCAGTTATATCGCAAGTATCTGATGCTAAATCATTTGTTTCGCATGGATTTGAAGCTAAACCTTCTACATCGCATTGATTCGCTTCTAAATCATGTGTTTCGCATGGATTTGAAGCTAACTCGTTCGTTTCGCCTGCATTTGAAGATATATCACTTATATCGCAAGTGTTTGAAGCTAAATCATTTTTTTCGCATGGATTTGATGCTAAACCTTCTACATCGCATTGATTTGAAGCTAAATCATGTGTTGCGCTTGGATTTGAATCTATACCTTCTACATCGCATTGATTTGCAGCTAAATCATGTGTTTCGCATGGATTTGGAGCTATCTCGTTAGTTTCGTCTGCATTTGAAGCTATATCACATTTATACCAAGTGTTTGAAGCTAAATCATTTGTTTCGCATGGATTTGAAGCTAAACCTTCTACAGCGCATTGATTTGAAGCTAAATCATGTGTTTCGGTTGAATTTGAAGCTATCTCGTTTGTTTCGTCCGCATTTGAAGTTATATCACTCATATCCCAAGTGTTTGATGCTAAATCAATTGTTAGGCATGGATTTGAAGCTAAACCTTCTACATTGCATTGATTTGCAGCTAAATCATGTGATTCGCATAGATCTGAAGCTAACTCGTTTGATTCGTCTGCATTTGAAGCTATATCGCTTATATCCCAAGTGTTTGAAGCTAAATCATTTGTTTCGCAAGAATTTGATGCTAAACCTTCTATATCGCATTGATTTGTAGCTAAGTCATGTGTTTCGCTTGGATATGAAGCAAACTCGTGTGTTTAATCTGCATTTGAAGCTATATCACTCATATCGCAAGTATCTGAAGCTAAATCATTTGTGTCGCATGGATTTGAAGCTAAACCTTCTACATCGCATTGATTTGAAGCTAAATAATGTGTTCCTCTTGGATTTGAAGCTATCTCGTTTGTTTCGACTGCATTTGAAGCTATATCACTTATATCCCAAGTGTTTGAAGCTAAATCTTTTGTTTCGCATGGATTTGAAGGTAATACTTCTACATCGCTTCGATTTGCAGCTAAATCATGTCATTCGCATAGATTCGAAGCTAACTCGTTCGTTTCGCCTGCATTTGTAGCTATATCATTTATATCACAAGTATTTGAAGCTAAACATTTTGTATCCCATGGATTTGAAGCTAAACCTTCTCCATCGCATTGATTTGCAGCTGAATCATGTGTTTCGCATGGACTTGAAACTAACTCGTTTGTTTCGCATGCTGCTGAAGCTATATCACGCATATCCTAAGTATTTGAAGCTAAATAATTTGTATCCCATGGATTTGAAGCTAAACCTTCTCCATAGCATTGATTTGCAGCTGAATCTTGTGTTTCGCATGGACTTGAAACTAACTCGTTTGTTTTGTCTGCAGCTGAAGCTATATCACCTATATCCCAAGTGTTTGAAGCTCAATCATTTGTGTCGCATGGATTTGAAGCTAAACCTTCATACATCGCATTGCTTTGATGCTAAATCACGTGATTCGCTTGGATTTGAAGCTAACTCGTTTGTTTCGTCTGCATTTGAAGCTATATCAATTGTATCGCAAGTATCCGAAGATAAATCATTTGTTTCGCATGGATTTCAAGCTAAACCTTCTACATCGCATTGATTTGAAGCTAAATTATGTGTTTCGCATGGATTTGGAGCTAACTCGTTAGTTTCGTCTGCATTTGAAGCTATATCACTTATATCGCAAGTATCTCAACCTAAATCATTTATGTCTCATGGATAAAAGGCTAAACTTTCTACATAGCATTGATTTGAAGCTAAATCATGTGATTCGCATGGATTGGAAGCTAACTCGTTTGTTTCGTCTGCATTTGAAGATATATCACTTAAATCCCAATTGTTTGAAGATAAATCATTTGTCTCGCATGGATTTGAAGCTAAACCTTCTACAACGCATTCATTTGAAGCTAAATCATGTGTTGCGCTTGGTTTTGAATCTATACCTTCTACATCGCATTGATTTGAAGCTAAATCATGTGTTTCGTTTGGATTTGAAGATATACCTTGTACATCGCTTTGATTTGAAGCTAAATCATGTGTTTTGCATGGAATTGATGATAACTCGTTTGTTTCCCCCGCATTTGAAGCTATTTCAGTTATATCGCAAGTATCTGATGCTAAATAATTTGTTTCGCATGGATTTGAAGATAAACCTTCTACATCGCATTGATTTGCAGCTAAATCATGTGTGTCGCATGGATTTGAAGCTAACTCGTTTGTTTCCCCTGCATTTGAAGCTATTTCGGTTATATCGCAAGTATCTGATGCTAAATCATTTGTCTCGCATGGATTTGAAGCTAAACCTTCTACATCGCATTGATTTGAAGCTAAATCATGTGTTGCGCTTGGATTTGAATCTATACCTTCTACATCGCATTGATTTGAAGCTAAATCATGTGTTTCGTTTGGATTTGAAGCTAAACCTTCTACATCGCATTGATTTGCAGCTAAATCATGTGTATCGCATCTAATTGATGCTTACTCGTTTGTTTCCCCTGCATTTGAAGCTATTTCAGATATATCGCAAGTATCTGATGCTAAATGATTTGTTTCGCATGGATTTGAAGCTAAGCCTTCTACTTCGTATCGATTTGAAGTTAAATGATATGTATCGCATGGATTTTGAAGCTTCCCCGTTTGATTCGTCTGCATTTCCTGCTATATCACTTATATCCCAAGTGCTTGTAGGTAAATCATTTGTTTCGCATGGATTTGAAGCTATACCTTCTACATCGCATTGATTTGCAGCTAAATCATGTGTTTCGCAAGGATTTGAAGCTAACTCGGTCGTTTCGCCTGCATTTGAAGCTATTTCAGTTATATCGCTAGTATCTGAAGCTAAATCATTTGTTTCGTATAGATTTGAAGTTTAACCTTCTACATCGCATTGATTTGAAGCTAAAACATGTATTTTGCAAGGATTTGAAGCTAACTCGTTAGTTTCGCCTGCATTTGAAGCAATATCAATGTATCGCAAGTATCTGAACCTAAATCATTTGTTTCGCATGGATTTGAAGCTAAGCCTTCTACTTCGCATGGATTTAAAGCGAAATGATGTGTATCGCATGGATTTTGAAGCTTCCCCGTTTGATTCGTCTGCATTTCCTGCTATATCACTTATATCCCAAGTGCTTGTAGGGAAATCATTTGTTTCGCATGGATTTGATGCTATACCTTCTACATCGCATTGATTTGCAGCTAAATCATGTGTTTCGCATGGATTTGAAGCTAACTCGGTCGTTTCGCCTGCATTTGAAGCTATTTCAGCTATATCGCAAGTGTTTGAAGCTAAATCATTTGTTTCGCATGGATTTGAAGTTAAACCTTCTACATCGCATTCATTTGAAGCTAAATCACGTGTTTCGCATGGATTTGAAGCTAGCTCGTTAGTTGCGCCTGCATTTGAAGCAATATCAATGTATCGCAAGTATCTGAACCTAAATCATTTGTTTCGCATGGATTTGAAGCTAAGCCTTCTACTTCGTATCGATTTGAAGCTAAATGATATGTATTGCATGGATTTTGAAATTAATCCCGTTTGATTCGTTTGCATTTGCAGCTATATCACTTATATGTCAAGTGTTTGAAGCTAAATCATTTGTTTCGCATGGATTTGAAGCTAAACCTTCTACATCGCATTGATTTGAAGCCAAATCATGTGTTTTGCATGGATTTTATGCTAACTCGTTTGTTTCCCCTGTATTTGAAGCTATATCAGTTATATCGCAAGTATCTGATGCTAAATCATTTGTTTCGCATGGATTTGAAGCTAAACCTTCTACTTCGCATTGATTTACAGCTAAATCATTTGTTTCGCATGGATTTGAAGCTAACTCGTTCGTTTCGCCTGCATTTGATGCTATATCACTTATATCGTAAGTGTTTGAAGCTAAATCATTTGTTTCGCATGGATTTGAAGCTAAGCCTTCTACTTCGTATCGATTTGAAGTTAAATGATATGTATCGCATGGATTTTGAAGCTTCCCCGTTTGATTCGTCTGCATTTCCTGCTATATCACTTATATCCCAAGTGCTTGTAGGTAAATCATTTGTTTCGCACGAATTTGAAGCTATACCTTCTACATCGCATTGATTTGAAGCTAAATCATGTGTTGCGCTTGGTTTTGAATCTATACCTTCTACATCGCATTGATTTGAAGCTAAATCATGTGTTTCGTTTGGATTTGAAGATATACCTTGTACATCGCTTTGATTTGAAGCTAAATCATGTGTTTTGCATGGAATTGATGATAACTCGTTTGTTTCCCCTGCATTTGAAGCTATATCAGTTATATCGCAAGTATCTGATGCTAAATCATTTGTTTCGCATGGATTTGAAGCTAAACCTTCTACATCGCATTGATTCGCTTCTAAATCATGTGTTTCGCATGGATTTGAAGCTAACTCGTTCGTTTCGCCTGCATTTGAAGCTATATCACTTATATCGCAAGTGTTTGAAGCTAAATCATTTTTTTCGCATGGATTTGATGCTAAACCTTCTACATCGCATTGATTTGAAGCTAAATCATGTGTTGCGCTTGGATTTGAATCTATACCTTCTACATCGCATTGATTTGCAGCTAAATCATGTGTTTCGCATAGATTTGAAGCTAAGCCTTAATAATTCGCATCGATTTGAAGCTAAATGATGTATATCGCATGGATTTTTAAGCTAACTCGTTTGATTCGTCTGCATTTGAAGCTATATCACTTATATCGCAAGTGTCTGAAGCAAAATCATTTGTGTCGCATGGATTTGAAGCTAAATCTTCTACATAGCATTGATTTGAAGCTTAATCATGTGTTTTGCATGGATTTGAAGCTAACTCGTATGTTTTCCCAGCATTTGAAGCTATATCACTTATATCGCAAGTATCTGATGCTAAATCATTTGTTTCGCATGGATTTGAAGCTAAACCTTCTACATCGTATCGATTTGAAGCTAAATGATATGTATCGCATGGATTTTGAAACTATCCCCTTTGATTCGTCTGCATTTGCAGCTATATCACTTATATCACAAGTGTTTGAAGCTAAATCATTTGTTTCGCATGGATTTGAAGCTAAACCTTCTACATCGCATTGATTTGAAGCTAAATCATGTGTTTTGCATGGATTTTGTGCTAACTCATTTGTTTCCCCTGCATTTGAAGCTATATCAGTTATATCGCAGGTATCTGATGCTAAATCATTTGTCTCGCATGGGTTTGAAGCTAAACCTTCTACATCGCATTGATTTACAGCTAAATCATTTGATTCGCTTGGCTTTGAAGCTAACTCGTTTGTTTCGTCTGCATTTGAAGCTATAACACTTATATCCCAAGTGTTTGAAGCTAAATCATGTGTTTCGCATGGATTTGAAGCTAAACCTTCTACATCGGATTGATTTACAGCTAAATCATGTGTTTCACATGGATTTGAAGCTAACTCGTTCGTTTCGCCTGCATTTGATGATATATCACTTATATCGTAAGTGTTTGAAGCTAAATCATTCGTTTCGCATGGATTTGAAGCTAAACTTTCTACATCGTATCGATTTGAAGCTAAATGATATGTATCGCATGGATTTTGAAACTATCCCGTTTGATTCGTCTGCATTTGCAGCTATATCACTTATATCACAAGTGTTTGAAGCTAAATCATTTGTTCCGCATGGATTTGAAGCTAAACCTTCTACATCGCATTGATTTGAAGCTAAATGATATGTATCGCATGGATTTTGAAACTATCCCGTTTGATTCGTCTGCATTTGCAGCTATATCACTTATATCACAAGTGTTTGAAGCTAAATCATTTGTTTCGCATGGATTTGAAGCTAAACCTTCTACATCGCATTGATTTGAAGCTAAATCATGTGTATCGCACGGATTTTGGAGCTTCCCCGTTTGATTCGTCTGCATTTCCTGCTATATCACTTATATTCCAAGTGTTTGTAGGTAAATCATTTGTTTCGCATGGATTTGAAGCTAAACCTTCTTCATCGCATTGATTTGAAGCTAAATCATGTGTTGCGCTTGGATTTGAATCTATACCTTCTACATCGCATTGATTTGAAGCTAAATCATGTGTTTCGTTTGGATTTGAAGCTAAACCTTCTACATCGCATTGATTTGCAGCTTAATCATGTGATTCGCATGGAATTGATGCTAACTCGTTTGTTTCCCCTGCATTTGAAGCTATTTCAGTTATATCGCAAGTATCTGATGCTAAATCATTTATTTCGCATGGATTTGAAGCTAAGCCTTCTACTTCGTATCGATTTGAAGTTAAATGATATGTATCGCATGGATTTTGAAGCTTCCACGTTTGATTCGTCCGCATTTCCTGCTATATCACTTATATCCCAAGTGTTTGTAGGTAAATCATTTGTTTCGCATGGATTTGAGGCTAATCCTTCTACATCGCATTGATTTGAAGCTAAATCATGTGTTGCGCTTGGATTTGAATCTATAACTTCTACATCGCATTGATTTGAAGCTAAATCATGTGTTTCGTTTGGATTTGAAGATATACCTTCTACATCGCTTTAATTTGAAGCTAAATCATGTGTTTTGCATGGAATTGATGCTAACTCGTTTGTTTCCCCTGCATTTGAAGCTATTTCGGTTATATCGCAAGTATCTGATGCTAAATCATTTGTCTCGCATGGATTTGAAGCTAAACCTTCTACATCGCATTCATTTGAAGCTAAATCATGTGTTGCGCTTGGTTTTGAATCTATACCTTCTACATCGCATTGATTTGAAGCTAAATCATGTGTTTCGTTTGGATTTGAAGATATACCTTGTACATCGCTTTGATTTGAAGCTAAATCATGTGTTTTGCATGGAATTGATGATAACTCGTTTGTTTCCCCCGCATTTGAAGCTATTTCAGTTATATCGCAAGTATCTGATGCTAAATAATTTGTTTCGCATGGATTTGAAGATAAACCTTCTACATCGCATTGATTTGCAGCTAAATCATGTGTGTCGCATGGATTTGAAGCTAACTCGTTTGTTTCCCCTGCATTTGAAGCTATTTCGGTTATATCGCAAGTATCTGATGCTAAATCATTTGTCTCGCATGGATTTGAAGCTAAACCTTCTACATCGCATTGATTTGAAGCTAAATCATGTGTTGCGCTTGGATTTGAATCTATACCTTCTACATCGCATTGATTTGAAGCTAAATCATGTGTTTCGTTTGGATTTGAAGCTAAACCTTCTACATCGCATTGATTTGCAGCTTAATCATGTGATTCGCATGGAATTGATGCTAACTCGTTTGTTTCCCCTGCATTTGAAGCTATTTCAGTTATATCGCAAGTATCTGATGCTAAATCATTTATTTCGCATGGATTTGAAGCTAAGCCTTCTACTTCGTATCGATTTGAAGTTAAATGATATGTATCGCATGGATTTTGAAGCTTCCACGTTTGATTCGTCCGCATTTCCTGCTATATCACTTATATCCCAAGTGTTTGTAGGTAAATCATTTGTTTCGCATGGATTTGAGGCTAATCCTTCTACATCGCATTGATTTGAAGCTAAATCATGTGTTGCGCTTGGATTTGAATCTATAACTTCTACATCGCATTGATTTGAAGCTAAATCATGTGTTTCGTTTGGATTTGAAGATATACCTTCTACATCGCTTTAATTTGAAGCTAAATCATGTGTTTTGCATGGAATTGATGCTAACTCGTTTGTTTCCCCTGCATTTGAAGCTATTTCGGTTATATCGCAAGTATCTGATGCTAAATCATTTGTCTCGCATGGATTTGAAGCTAAACCTTCTACATCGCATTCATTTGAAGCTAAATCATGTGTTGCGCTTGGTTTTGAATCTATACCTTCTACATCGCATTGATTTGAAGCTAAATCATGTGTTTCGTTTGGATTTGAAGCTAAACCTTCTACATCGCATTGATTTGCAGCTAAATCATGTGTATCGCATCTAATTGATGCTTACTCGTTTGTTTCCCCTGCATTTGAAGCTATTTCAGATATATCGCAAGTATCTGATGCTAAATGATTTGTTTCGCATGGATTTGAAGCTAAGCCTTCTACTTCGTATCGATTTGAAGTTAAATGATATGTATCGCATGGATTTTGAAGCTTCCCCGTTTGATTCGTCTGCATTTCCTGCTATATCACTTATATCCCAAGTGCTTGTAGAGAAATCATTTGTTTCGCATGGATTTGATGCTATACCTTCTACATCGCATTGATTTGCAGCTAAATCATGTGTTTCGCATGGATTTGAAGCTAACTCGGTCGTTTCGCCTGCATTTGAAGCTATTTCAGTTATATCGCTAGTATCTGAAGCTAAATCATTTGTTTCGTATAGATTTGAAGTTTAACCTTCTACATCGCATTGATTTGAAGCTAAAACATGTATTTTGCAAGGATTTGAAGCTAACTCGTTAGTTTCGCCTGCATTTGAAGCAATATCAATGTATCGCAAGTATCTGAACCTAAATCATTTGTTTCGCATGGATTTGAAGCTAAGCCTTCTACTTCGCATGGATTTAAAGCGAAATGATGTGTATCGCATGGATTTTGAAGCTTCCCAGTTTGATTCGTCTGCATTTCCTGCTATATCACTTATATCCCAAGTGCTTGTAGGGAAATCATTTGTTTCGCATGGATTTGATGCTATACCTTCTACATCGCATTGATTTGCAGCTAAATCATGTGTTTCGCATGGATTTGAAGCTAACTCGGTCGTTTCGCCTGCATTTGAAGCTATTTCAGTTATATCGCAAGTGTTTGAAGCTAAATCATTTGTTTCGCATGGATTTGAAGTTAAACCTTCTACATCGCCTTCATTTGAAGCTAAATCATGTGTTTCGCATGGATTTGAAACTAGCTCGTTAGTTGCGCCTGCATTTGAAGCAATATCAATGTATCGCAAGTATCTGAACCTAAATCATTTGTTTCGCATGGATTTGAAGCTAAGCCTTCTACTTCGTATCGATTTGAAGCTAAATGATATGTATTGCATAGATTTTGAAATTAATCCCGTTTGATTCGTTTGCATTTGCAGCTATATCACTTATATCCCAAGTGCTTGTAGGGAAATCATTTGTTTCGCATGGATTTGAAGCTAAACCTTCTACATCGCATTGATTTGAAGCTAAATCATGTGTTTCGCATGGATTTTATGCTAACTCGTTTGTTTCCCCTGTATTTGAAGCTATATCAGTTATATCGCAAGTATCTGATGCTAAATCATTTGTTTCGCATGGATTTGAAGCTAAACCTTCTACTTCGCATTGATTTACAGCTAAATCATTTGTTTCGCATGGATTTGAAGCTAACTCGTTCGTTTCGCCTGCATTTGATGCTATATCACTTATATCGTAAGTGTTTGAAGCTAAATCATTTGTTTCGCATGGATTTGAAGCTAAGCCTTCTACTTCGTATCGATTTGAAGTTAAATGATATGTATCGCATGGATTTTGAAGCTTCCCCGTTTGATTCGTCTGCATTTCCTGCTATATCACTTATATCCCAAGTGCTTGTAGGTAAATCATTTGTTTCGCACGTATTTGAAGCTATACCTTCTACATCGCATTGATTTGAAGCTAAATCATGTGTTGCGCTGTGTTTTGAATCTATACCTTCTACATCGCATTGATTTGAAGCTAAATCATGTGTTTCGTTTGGATTTGAAGATATACCTTGTACATCGCTTTGATTTGAAGCTAAATCATGTGTTTTGCATGGAATTGATGATAACTCGTTTGTTTCCCCTGCATTTGAAGCTATATCAGTTATATCGCAAGTATCTGATGCTAAATCATTTGTTTCGCATGGATTTGAAGCTAAACCTTCTACATCGCATTGATTCGCTTCTAAATCATGTGTTTCGCATGGATTTGAAGCTAACTCGTTCGTTTCGCCTGCATTTGAAGCTATATCACTTATATCGCAAGTGTTTGAAGCTAAATCATTTTTTTCGCATGGATTTGATGCTAAACCTTCTACATCGCATTGATTTGAAGCTAAATCATGTGTTGCGCTTGGATTTGAATCTATACCTTCTACATCGCATTGATTTGCAGCTAAATCATGTGTTTCGCATAGATTTGAAGCTAAGCCTTAATAATTCGCATCGATTTGAAGCTAAATGATGTATATCGCATGGATTTTTAAGCTAACTCGTTTGATTCGTCTGCATTTGAAGCTATATCACTAATATCGCAAGTGTCTGAAGCAAAATCATTTGTGTCGCATGGATTTGAAGCTAAATCTTCTACATAGCATTGATTTGAAGCTTAATCATGTGTTTTGCATGGATTTGAAGCTAACTCGTATGTTTTCCCAGCATTTGAAGCTATATCACTTATATCGCAAGTATCTGATGCTAAATCATTTGTTTCGCATGGATTTGAAGCTATACCTTCTACATCGCATCGCTTTTGAAGATAAATGATGTGTATCGCATGGATTTTGTAGCTAACTCGTTTGATTCGTCTGCATTTGAAGCTATATCACTTATATACCAATTGTTGGAAGCTAAATCATTTGCTTCGCATGGATTGGAAGCAAAACCATCTACATCGCATTGGTTTGAAGCTTAATCATGTGTTTCGCATGGATTTGAAGATATACCTTCTACATCGCTTTGATTTGAAGCTAAGTCATGTGTTTTGCATGGAATTGATGCTAACTCGTTTGTTTCCGCTGCATTTGAAGCTATTTCGGTTATATCGCAAGTATCTGATGCTAAATCATTTGTCTCGCATCGATTTGAAGCTAAACCTTCTTCATCGCATTGATTTGAAGCTAAATCATGTGTTGCGCTTGGATTTGAATCTATACCTTCTACATCGCATTGATTTGAAGCTAAATCATGTGTTTCGTTTGGATTTGAAGCTAAACCTTCTACATCGCATTGATTTGAAGCTAAATCATGTGTTTCGTTTTGATTTGAAGATATACCTTCTACATCGCTTTGATTTGAAGCTTAATCATGTGTTTTGCATGGAATTGATGCTAACTCGTTTGTTTCCCCTGCATTTGAAGCTATTTCGGTTATATCGCAAGTATCTGATGCTAAATCATTTGTCTCGCATGGATTTGAGGCTAAACCTTCTACATCGCATTGATTTGAAGCTAAATCATGTGTTGCGCTTGGTTTTGAATCGATACCTTCTACATCGCATTGATTTGCAGCTAAATCATGTGTTTCGAATGGATTTGAAGCTAATTCGGTCGTTTCGCCTGCATTTGAAGCTATTTTAGTTATATCGCAAGTATCTGAAGCTAAATCATTTGTTTCGTATAGATTTGAAGTTTAACCTTCTACATCGCATTGATTTGCAGCTAAATCATGTGTATCGCATGGATTTGAAGCTAACACGTTCGTTTCGCCTGCATTTGATGCTATATCACTTATATCGCAAGTGTTTGAAGCTAAATCATTTGTTTCGCGTGGATTTGAAGTTTAACATTCTACATCGCATTGATTTGAAGCTAAATCATGTGTTTCGCATGGATTTGAAGCTAACTCGTTAGTTGCGCCTGCATTTGAAGCAATATCAATGTATCGCAAGTATCTGAACCTAAATCATTTGTTTCGCATGGATTTGAAGCTAAACCTTCTACATCGCATTGATTTGAAGCTAAATCATGTGTTTTGCATGGATTTGATGCTAACTCGTTTGTTCCCCCTGCATTTGAAACTATATCAGTTATATCGCAAGTATCTGAAGCTAAATCATTAGTTTCGCTTGAATTTGAAGCTAAGCCTTCTACTTCGCATGGATTTAAAGTTAAATCATTTGATTCGTATGGACTTGAAGCTAAACCTTCTACATCGCATTGATTTGCATTTAAATCATGTGTTTCGCATGGATTTGAAGCTAACTCGGTCGTTTCGCCTGCATTTGATGCTATATCACTTATATCGCAAGTGTCTGAAGCTAAATCATGTGTTTCGTTGGATTTAAAGCTAAACCTTTAACATCGCATTGATTTGCAGCTAAATCATGTGTTATGCATGGATTTGAAGCTAATTCGGTCGTTTCGCCTGCATTTGAAGCTATTTTAGTTATATCGCAAGTATCTGAAGCTAAATCGTTTGTGTCACAAGGATTTGAAGCTAATCCTTCTACATAGCATTGATTTGAAGCTTAATCATGTGTTTCGCATGGATTTGAAGCTATACCTTCTACATCGCATTGATTTGAAGCTAAATCACGTGTTTCGTTTGGATTTGAAGCTAAACCTTCTACATCGCATTGATTTGCAGCTAAATCATGTGTTTCGCATGGATTTGGAGCTAACTCGTTTATTACGTCTGCATTTGTAGCTGTATAACTTATATCGCAAGTATCTGAAGCTAAATCATTTGTGTCTCATGGATTTGAAGCTAAACCTTCTACATAGCATTGATTTGCAGCTAAATCATGTGTTTCGCTTGGATTGGAAGCTAACTCGTTTATTTCATCTGCATTTGCAGCTGTATCACTTATATGGCAAGTATCTGAAGCTAAATCGTTTGTGTCGCAAGGATTTGAAGCTAATCCTTCTACATAGCATTGATTTGAAGCTTAATCATGTGTTTCGCATGGATTTGAAGCTAACTCGTTAGTTTCGTCTGCATTTGAAGCTGTATCACTTATATAGCAAGTATCTGAAGCTAAATAATTTGTTTCGTATGGATTTCAAGCTAAACCTTCTACATCGCATTGGTTTAATGCTAAATCATGTGTTTCGCTTGGATTGGAAGCTAACTCGTTTATTTCGTCTGCATTTCAAGCTGTATCACTTATATCCCAAGTATCTGAAGCTAAATCATTTATGTCTCATGGATTTGAAGCTAAACCTTCTACATAGCATTGATTTGTAGCTAAATCGTGTGTTTCGCATGGATTTTGAATCTAACTCGTTTGGTTCGTCTGCATTTGTAGCTGTATCACTTATATCGCAAGTATCTGAAGCTAAATCATTTGTTTCGTATGTATTTGAAGCTAAACCTTCGACATCGCAAGTATCTGAAGCTAAATCATTTGTGTCTCATGGATTTGAAGCTAAACCTTCTACATAGCATTGATTTAATGCTAAATTATGTGTTTCGCTTGGATTGGAAGCTAACTCGTTTATTTCGTCTGCATTTGTAGCTGTATCACTTATATCGCAAGTATCTGAAGCTAAATCATTTGTGTCTCATAGATTAGAAGCTAAACCTTCTACATAGCATTGATTTGCAGCTAAATCATGTATTTCGCTTGGATATGAAGCTAACTCGTTTGTTTCCGTCTGCATTTGAAGCTATATCACTTATATCCCAAGTGTTTGAAGCTAAATCATTTGTTTCGCATGGATTTGAATACAACCTTCTACATCGCATTGATTTGAAGCTAAATCATGTGATTCGCTTGGATTGGAAGCTAACTCGTTGGTTTCGTCTGCATTTGAAGCTATATCACTTATATCCCAAGTGTTTGAAGCTAAATCATTTGTTTCGCCTGGATTTGAAGCTAAACCTTCTACATCGCATTGATTTGAAGCTAAATCATGTGTTTCGCTTTGACTTGAAGCTAAACCTTCTACATCCCATTGATTTGCAGCTAAATCATGTGTTTCGCATAGATTTGAAGCTAAGCCTTATACTTCGCATCGATTTGAAGCTAATTTATGTGTATCGCATGGATTTTGAATCCAACTCGTTTGGTTCGTCTGCATTTGAAGCTATATCACTTATATCGCAAGTATTTGAAGCTAAATAATTTGTATCCCATGGATTTGATGCTAAACCTTCTCCATCGCCTTGATTTGCGGCTGAATCATGTGTTTCACATGGACATGAAACTAACTCGTTTGTTTCGCATTCAGATGGAGCTATATCACCTATATCCCAAGTGTTTGAAGCTCAATCATTTGTGTCGTATGGATTTGAAACTAAACCTTCTACATCGCATTGATTTGAAGCTAAATCATGTGTTTCGCTTGTACTTGAAGCTAACTCGTTTGTTTCGTCTGCATTTGAAGCTATATCACTTACATCCCAAGTGTTTGAAGCTAAATCATTTGTTCCGCATGGATTTGAAAATAAACCTTCTACCTCGCATTGATTTGCAGCTAAATCATGAGTTTCGCTTGCATTTGAAGCTAAATCTACTACATCGCATTAATTTGAAGCTAAATCATGTGTTTCGCATGGACTTGAAACTAACTCGTTTGTTTTGTCTGCAGCTGAAGCTATATCATCTATATCCCAAGTGTTTGAAGCTCAATCATTTGTGTCGCATGGATTTGAAGCTAAACCTTCTACATCGCATAGATTTGAAGCTAAATCATGTGTTTCGCTTGGATATGAAGCAAACTCGTTTGTTTAATCTGCATTTGAAGCTGTATGACTCATGTCGCAAGTATCTGAATCTAAATCATTTGTGTCGCATGGATTTGAAACTAAACCTTCTACATAGCATTGATTTGAAGCTTAATCATGTGTTTTGCATGGATTTGAAGTTAACTCGTTTGTTTCGACTGCATTTGAAGCTATATCACTTATATCGGAAGTATCTTATGCTAAATCTTTTGTTTCGCATGAATTTGAAGCTAAACCTTCTACATCGCATTGATTTGAAGCTAAATAATGTGTTCCGCTTGGATTTGAAGCTAACTCGTTTGTTTCGACTGCATTTGAAGCTATATCGCTTATATCCCAAGTGTTTGAAGCTAAATCATTTGTTTCGCATGGATTTGAACCTAATCCTTCTACATAGCATTGGTTTGAAGCTTAATCATGTGTTTCGCATGGATTTGAAGGTAACTCGTTAGTTTCGTCTGCATTTAAATGTATATCACTTATATCGCTAGTATCTGAAGCTAAATCATATTTTTCGCATGGATTTGAAGCAAAACTTTCTACATCGCATTGATTTGAAGCTAAATCATGTGATTCGCTTGGATTGGAAGCTAACTCGTTTGTTTCGTCTGCATTTGAAGATGTATCACTTAAATTCCAATTGTTTGAAAATAAATCATTTGTTTCGCATGGATTTCAAGCTAAACCTTCTACATAGCATTGATTTAATGCTAAATCATGTGCTTCGCTTGGATTGGAAGCTAACTCGTTTGTTTCGTCTGCATTTGAAGCTATATCACATATATTCAAGGCGTTTGAAGCTAAATCATTTGTTTCGCATGGACTTGAAGCTATATCACTTATATCCCAAGCGTTTGAAAGTAAATCATTTGTTTCGCATGGATTTCAAGCTAAACCTTCTACATCGCATTGATTTGAAGCTAAATTATGTGTTTCGCATGGATTTGGAGCTAACTCGTTAGTTTTGTCTGCATTTGAAGCTATATCACTTATATCGCAAGTATCTCAACCTAAATCATTTGTGTCGCATGGATTTGAAGCTAAACTTTCTACATCGCATTGATTTGAAGCTAAATCATGTGAATTGCTTGGATTGGAAGCTAACTCGTTTGTTTCGTCTGCATTTGAAGCTGTATCACTTATATCGCAAGTATATGAAGCTAAATCATTTGTGTCTCATGGATTTGAACCTAAACAGCTTACACAGCATTGATTTGCAGCTAAATCATGTGTTTCGCATGGATTTGAAGCTACCTCGTTTGTTTCCTCTACAATTGAAGCTATATCACTTATATCGCAAGTATCTAATGCTAAATCATTTGTGTCGCCTGGATTTGAAGTTAAACCTTCTACATAGCATTGATTTGAAGCTTTATAATTTGTTTTGCTTGGAATTAAAGGTAACTCGTTTGTTTCCCCTGCACTTGAAGCATATATCACTTATATCGCAAGTATCTAAAGCTAAATCATTTGTTTCGCATGGATTTGAACCTACACCATCTACATAGCATTGATTTGCAGCTGAATCATTGGTTTCGCATGGATTTGAAGCTAACTCGTTTGTTTCGTCTGCATTTGAAGATATATCACTTAAATCCCAAGTGTTTGAAGATAAATCATTTGTTTCGCATTGATTTCAAGCTAAACCTTCTACATCGCATTGATTTGAAGCTAAATTATGTGTTTCGCATGGATTTGGAGCTAACTCGTTAGTTTTGTCTGCATTTGAAGCTATATCACTTATATCGCAAGTATCTAAAGCTAAATCATTTGTTTCGCATGGATTTGAAGTTAAACCTTCTACATAGCATTGGTTTGAAGCTTAATAATGTGTTTCGCTTGGATTGGAAGCTAACTCGTTTGTTTCGTCTGCATTTGAAGCTATATCACATACATTCCAAGCGTTTGAAGCTAAACATTTGTTTCGCATGGATTTGACGCTATATCACTTATATCCCAAACGTTTGAAAGTAAATCATTTGTTTCGCATGGATTTGAAGCTAAACCTTCATACATCGCATTGCTTTGAAGCCAAATCATGTGATTCGCTTGGATTTGAAGCTAACTCGTTTGTTTCGTCTGCATTTGAAGGTATATCACTTCTATCCCAAGAATCTGAAGATAAATCATTTGTTTCGCATGGATTTCAAGCTAAACCTTCTACATCCCATTGATTTGCAGCTAAATCATGTGATTCGCTTGGATTTGAAGCTAACTCGGTCGTTTCGCCAGCATTTGATGCTATATCACTTATATCGCAAGTTTCTGAAGGTAAATCATTTGTTTCGTATAGTTTTGAAGTTTAACCTTCTACATCGCATTGATTTGAAGCTAAATCATGTGTTTCGCATGGACTTAAAACTAACTCGTTTGTTTTGTCTGCAGCTGAAGCTATATCACCTATATCCCAAGTGTTTGAAGCTAAATCATTTGTGTCGCATGGATTTGAAACTAAACCTTCTACATAGCATTGATTTGAAGCTTAATCATGTGTTTTGCATGTATTTGGAGCTATCTCGTTAGTTTCGTCTGCATTTGAAGCTATATCACTTTTATACCAAGTGTTTGAAGCTAAATCATTTGTCTCGCATGGATTTGAAGCTAAACCTTCTACAGCGCATTGATTTGAAGCTAAATCATGTGTTTCGGTTGAATTTGAAGCTATCTCGTTTGTTTCGTCTGCATTTGAAGCTATATCGCTAATATCCCAAGTGTTTGAAGCTAAATCAATTGTTTCGCATGAATTTGAAGCTAAACCTTCTATATCGCATTGATTTGTAGCTAAGTCATGTGTTGCGTTTGGATTTGAAGCTAGCTTGTTTGTTTCGAATGCATTTGAAGCTATATCACCTATATCACAAGTGTTTGAAGCTAAATCATTTGTTTCGAGTGGATTTGAAACTGAACCTTCCACATCGCATTTATTTGAAGCTAAATCATGTGATTCTCTTGGATTTGAAGCTAACTCGTTCGTTTCGCCTGCATTTCATGCAATATCACTTATATCGCAAGCAGCTGAAGCTAAATCATTTGTGTCGCATAGATTTGAAGCTAAACCTTCTACATCGTATCGATTGAAGCTAAATGATATGTATCGCATGGATTTTGAAGCTTTCCCGTTTGATTCGTCTGCATTTGCAGCTATATCACTTATATCACAAGTGTTTGAAGCTAAATCATTTGTTTCGTATGGATTTGAAGCTAAACCTTCTACATCGCATTGATTTACAGCTAAATCATTTGATTCGCTTGGCTTTGAAGCTAACTCGTTTGTTTCGTCTGCATTTGAAGCTATAACACTTATATCCCAAGTGTTTGAAGCTAAATCATGTGTTTCGCATGGATTTGAAGCTAAACCTTCTACATCGGATTGATTTACAGCTAAATCATGTGTTTCACATGGATTTGAAGCTAACTCGTTCGTTTCGCCTGCATTTGATGATATATCACTTTTATCGTAAGTGTTTGAAGCTAAATCATGTGTTTCGCATGGATTTGAAGCTAAACCTTCT
This sequence comes from Megalopta genalis, assembly GCF_051020955.1. Classification (NCBI taxonomy): domain Eukaryota; kingdom Metazoa; phylum Arthropoda; class Insecta; order Hymenoptera; family Halictidae; genus Megalopta; species Megalopta genalis. The sequence continues at coordinate 49,647 of NW_027477918.1, forward strand.
ACATCGTATCGATTTGAAGCTAAATGATATGTATCGCATGGATTTTGAAGCTATCCCGTTTGATTCGTCTGCATTTGCAGCTATATCACTTATATCAGAAGTGTTTGAAGCTAAATCATTTGTTTCGCATGGATTTGAAGCTAAATCATGTGTTTTGCATGGATTTTATGCTAACTCGTTTGTTTCCCTGCATTTGAAGCTATATCAGTTATATCGCAAGTATCTGATGCTAAATCATATGTCTCGCATGGATTTGAACCTAAACCTTCTACATCGCATTGATTTACAGCTAAATCATGTGATTCGCTTGGCTTTGAAGCTAACTCGTTAGTTTCGCCTGCATTTGATGCTATATCGCTTATATCGCAAGTGTTTGAAGCTAAATCATTTGTTTCGCATGGATTTGAAGCTAAACCTTCTACATCGCATTGATTTGAAGCTAAATCATGTGTTTCGCTTGGATTTGAAGCTAAATCTTCTACTTCGCATTGATGTGCAGCTAAATCTGGAGTTTCGCATGGATTAGAAGCTAACTCGTTTGTTTCGCCTGCATTTGAAGCTACATCATATATATCGCAAGTATTTGAAGCTAATTCATTTGTGTCGCATGGATTTGAAGCTAAACCTTCTACATCGCATTGATTTGAAGCTAAATCATGTGTTTCGCTTGGATTTGAAGCTAAATCTTCTACTTCGCATTGATGTGCAGCTAAATCTGGAGTTTCGCATGGATTAGAAGCTAACTCGTTTGTTTCGCCTGCATTTGAAGCTACATCATATATATCGCAAGTATTTGAAGCTAATTCATTTGTGTCGCATGGATTTGAAGCTAAACCTTCTACATCGCATTGATTTGAAGCTGAATCATTTGTTTTGCATGGATTTGAAGCTAAGCCTTCATACATCGCATTGCTTCGAAGCTAAATCATGTGATTCGCATGGATTTGAAACTAACTCGTCTGTTTCGTCTGCATTTGAAGCTATATCACTTATATCCTAAGTGTTTGAAGCTACATCATTCGTTTCGCATGGATTTGAAGCTAAACCTTCTACATCGCATGGATTTGAAGCTTAATCATGTGTTTTGCATGGATTTGAAGCTAACTCGTTTGTTTCACCTGCATTTGAAGCTATATCACTTATATCGCAAGTATCTGAACCTAAATCCTTTGTTTCGCAAGGATTTGAAGCTAACTCGCTGTTCCGTCTGCATTTGTAGCTATATCACTCATATCCCAAGTGTTTGATGCTAAATCAATTGTTTCGCAAGGATTTGAAGCTGAACCTTCTACATCGGATTGATTTGAAGCTAAATCATGTGTTACGCTTGGATTTGAAGCTAAACCTTCTACATCGCATTGATTTGAAGCTAAATCATGTGTTAGGATTGTATATGAAGCTAAATCGTT